>NC_090748.1:102154176-102171460 GCF_036898095.1 Palaemon carinicauda
TCTCATCCCCACAAACTCATCCCCACAAACTCATCCACAAAATCTCATCCCCACAATCTCATCCCCAAAATCTCATCCCCACAATCTCATCCCCACAAACTCATCCCCACAAACTCACTCCCTAAAATCTAATCCCCACAATCTCATCCCCACAATCTCATCCCCACAAACTCATCCCCACAAACTCATCCACAAAATCTCATCCCCAAAATCTCATCCCCACAATCTCATCCCCACAAACTCATCCCCACAAACTCATCCACAAAATCTCATCCCCACAATCTCATCCCCAAAATCTCATCCCCACAAACTCATCCCCAAAATCTCATCCCCACAATCTCATCCCCACAAACTCATCCCCACAAACTCATCCCACAATCTCATCCCCACAATCTCATCCCCACAATCTCATCCCCACAAACTCATCCCCAAAATCTCATCCCCACAATCTCATCCCCAAAATCTCATCCCCACAAACTCATCCCCAAAATCTCATCCCCACAAACTCATCCCCACAATCTCATCCAAACTCATCCCCAAAATCTCATCCCCACAAACTCATCCCCAAAATCTCATCCCCACAATCTCATCCCCACAATCTCATCCCCACAAACTCATCCCCAAATCTCATCCCCAAATCTCATCCCCAAAATCTCATCCCCAAAATCTCATCCCCACAAACTCATCCCCACAAACTCATCCCCAAAATCTCATCCCCACAAACTCATCCCCACAATCTCATCCCCACAATCTCATCCCCACAAACTCATCCCCAAAATCTCATCCCCACAAACTCATCCCCAAAATCTCATCCCCACAATCTCATCCCCAAAACTCATCCCCAAAATCTCATCCCCACAATCTCATCCCCAAAATCTCATCACCACAAATCTCATCCCCACAAACTCATCCCCAAAATCTCATCCCACAAACTCTTCCCCAAAATCTCATCCCAAAATCTCATCCCCATAAACTCATCCCCAAAACTCATCACCACAATCTCATTCCCAAAATCTCATCCACAAAATCTCATCCCCACAAACTCATCCCCACAATCTCATCACCACAAACTCATCCCCACAATCTCATCCCCACAAACTCATCCCACAATCTCATCCCCAAAATCTCATCACCCCAAACTCATCCCCACAAACTCATCCCCAAAATATCATCCCCAAAATCTCATCCCCACAATCTCATCACCACAAACTCATCCCCACAAAATCATCCCCAAAATCTCATCCCAAAATCTCATCCCCACAATCTCATCACCACAAACTCATCCCCACAATATCATCCCCAAAATCTCATCCCCAAAATCTCATCCCCACAAACTCATCCCCACAATCTCATCACCATAACCTCATCCCCACAAAATCATCCCCAAAATCTCATCCCCAAAATCTCATCCCCACAATCTCATCCCCACAATATCATCCCCAAAATCTCATCCCCACTAACTCATTCCCTCAAACTCATCCCCACAATCTCATCCTCACAAACTCATCCCCAAAATCTCATCCCCAAAATCTCATCCCCACAATCTCATCCCCACAATATCATCCCCAAAATCTCATCCCCACTAACTCATTCCCTCAAACTCATCCCCACAATCTCATCACCACAAACTCATCCCCAAAATATCATCCCCAAAATCTCATCCCCACAATCTCATAACCACAAACTCATCCCCACAAACTCATCCCCACAATCTCATCCCCAAAATCTCATCCACACAAACTCATCCCCACAATCTCATCCCCACAATCTCAACCCCAAAATCTCATCCCCACAAACTCACCCCCACACTCTCATCCCCACAAACTCATCCCCACAAACTCATCCCCACAATCTCATCCCCACAATCTCAACCCCAAAATCTCATCCCCAAAAACTCATCCCCACAATCTCATCACCACAAACTCATCCCCACAAACTCATCCCCAAAATCTCATCCTCAAAATCTCATCCTCAAAATCTCATCCCCACAAACTCACCCCCACACTCTCATCCCCACAAACTCATCCCCACAAACTCATCCCCACAATCTCATCCCCACAATCTCAACCCCAAAATCTCATCCCCAAAAACTCATCCCCACAATCTCATCACCACAAACTCATCGCCACAAACTCATCCCCAAAATCTCATCCCCAAAATCTCATCCTCAAAATCTCATCCCCACAAACTCATCCCCACAATCTCATCCCCAAAATCTCATCCCCACAATCTCATCCCCACAAACTCATCCCCAAAATCTCATCCCCACAAACTCATCCCCACAAACTCATCCCCACAATCTCATCACCACAAACTCATCCCCACAATCTCATCACGACAAACTCATCCCCACAAACTCATCCCCACAATCTCATCACCACAAACTTATCCCCACAAACTCATCCCCACAAACTCATCCCCACAATCTCATCACCACAAACTCATCCCCACAATCTCATCCCCACAAACTCATCCCCACAAACTCATCCCCACAAACTCATCCCCACAATCTCATCACCACAAACTCATCCCCAAAATCTCATCCCCACAAACTCATCCCCACAAACTCATCCCCACAATCTCATCACCACAAACTCATCCCCAAAATCTCATCCCCACAAACTCATCCCCACAAACTCATCCCCACAAACTCATCCCCACAATCTCATCCCCACAATCTCATCCCCACAAACTCATCCCCACAAACTCATCCCCACAATCTCATCCCCACAAACTCATCCCCACAAACTCATCCCCACAAACTCATCCCCACAATCTCATCCCCACAAACTCATCCCCACAAACTCATCACCACAAACTCATCCCCACAATCTCATCACCACAAACTCATCCCCACAAACTCATCCCCACAAGCTCATCCCCACAAACTCGTCCCCACAAACTCATCCCCACAATCTCATCACCACAAACTCATCCCCACAAACTCATCCCCACAATCTCATCACCACAAACTCATCCCCACAATCTCATCACGACAAACTCATCCCCACAAACTCATCCCCACAATCTCATCACCACAAACTTATCCCCACAAACTCATCCCCACAAACTCATCCCCACAATCTCATCACCACAAACTCATCCCCACAATCTCATCCCTACAATCTCATACCACAAACTCATCCCCACAAACTCATCCCCACAATCTCATCACCACAAACTTATCCCCACAAACTCATCCCCACAAACTCATCCCCACAATGTCATCACCACAAACTCATCCCCACAAACTCATCCCCACAATCTCATCCCGACAATCACATCACCACAAACTCATCCCTACAATCTCAACACCACAAACTCATCCCCACAAACTCATCCCCACAATATCATCCCCACAAACTCATCCCCACAAACTCATCCCCACAATCTCATCACCACAAACTCATCCCCACAATCTCATCACCACAAACTCATCCCCACAAACTCATCCCCACAATCTCATCACCACAAACTCATCCCCACAATCTCAACACCACAAACTCATCCCCACAAACTCATCCCCACAATCTTATCACCACAAACTCATCCCTACAAACTAATCCCCACAATCTCATCACCACTAACTCATCCCCTCAATCTCATCACCACAAACTCATCCCCACAATCTCATCCCCACAATCTCATCACCACAAACTCATCCCCACAATCTCATCACCACAAAATCATTCCCACAATCTCATCACCACAAACTCATCCCCACAAACTCATCCCCACAAACTCATCCCCACAATCTCATCACCACAAACTCATCCCCACAATCTCATCACCAGAAACTCATCCCCACAAACTCATCCCCACAATCTCATCACCACAAACTCATCCCCACAAACTTATCCCCACAATCTCATCCCCAAAATCTCATCCCCACAAACTCATCCCCACAAACTCATCCCCACAATCTCATCACCACAAACTCATCCCCACAAACTCATCACCACAAACTCATCCCCACAAACTCATCCCCACAATCTCATCACCATAAACTCATCCCCACAAACTCATCCCCACAATCTCATCACCACAATCTCATCACCACAAACTCATCCCCACAATCTCATCACCACAAACTCATCCCCAAAATATCATCACCACAAACTCATCCCCACAAACTCATCCCCACAATCTCATCACCACAAACTCATCCCCACAATCTCATCACCACAAACTCATCCCCACAAACTCATCCCCACAAGCTTACGAAAATTTCACTGAAGGCTCCCGAAAACTTCACTGAAGGCTCACGAAAATTTCACTGAAGGCTCCCCAAAATTTCACTGAGGGCTCCCCAAAATTTCACTGAAGGCTCCCCAAAATTTCATTGAAGGCTCCCGAAAATTTCACTGAAGGCTTCCGAAAATTTCACTGAAGGCTCCCGAAAATTTCACTGAAGGCTCCCCAAATTTAACTGAACGCTCCCGAAAATTCCACTGAAGGCTCCCGGAAATTTCACTGAAGGCTCCCGAAAATTTCACTGAAGGCTTCCGAAAATTTCACTGAAGGCTCCCGAAAATTTCACTGAAGGCTCCCGAAAATTTCACTGAAGGCTCCCGAAATTTCACTGAAGGCTCCCAAAATTTCACTGAAGGCTCCCAAAAATTTCACTGAAGGCTCACTGAAATTCACTGAAGGCTCCCCAAAATTTCACTGAAGGCTCCCCAAAATTTCACTGAAGGCTCCCGGAAATTTCACTGAAGGCTCCCCAAAATTTCACTGAACGCTCCCAAAAATTTCACTGAAGGCCCCCCAAAATTTCACTGAAGGCTCCCCAAAATTTCACTGAAGGCTCCCGAAAATTTCACTGAAGGCTCCCGAAAATTTCACTGAAGGCTGCCCAAAATTTCACTGAAGGCTCCCGAAAATTTCACTGAACGCTCCCGAAAATTCCTCTGAAGGCTCCTGAAAATTTCACTGAAGGCTCCCCAAAATTTCACTGAACGCCCCCGAAAATTTCACTGAAGGCTCCCGAAATATTCACTGAAGGCTCCCGAAAAATTCACTGAACGCTCCCGAAAATTTCACTGAAGGCTCCCGAAAATTTCACTGAACGCTCCCGAAAATTTCACTGAAGGCTCCCCAAAATTTCACTGAACGCTCCCCAAAATTTCACTGAAGGGTCCCCAAAATTTCACTGAACGCTCCCCAAAATTTCACTGAAGGTTCCCCAAAATTTCACTGAAGGCTCCCTAAAATTTCAATGAACGCTCCTGAAAATTTCACTGAAGGCTCCCGAAAATTTCACTGAACGCTCCCCAAAATTTCACTGAACGCTCCCCAAAATTTCACTGAAGGCTCCCCAAAATTTCACTGAACGCTCCCGAAAATTTCACTGAAAGCTCCCGAAAATTTTACTGAAGGTTCCCGAAAATATCACTTAAGGCTCCCCAAAATTTCACTGAAGGCTCCCCAAAATTTCACTGAAGGCTCCCCAAAATTTCACTGAACGCTCTCGAAAATTTCTCTTAAGGTTCCCGAAAATTTCACTTTAGGCTCCCGAAAATTCCACTTAAGGCTCCCGAAAATTTTACTGGAGTCTCCCGAAAATTTCACTGGAGGCTCCCGAAAATTTCACTGTAGGCTCCCCAAAATTTCACTGAACGCTCCCGAAAATTTCACTGAAGGCGCTCGAAAATTTCACTGAAGGCTCCCCATAATTTCACTGAAGGCTCCCGAAAATTTCACTGAAGGCTCCCGGAAATTTCACTGAAGGCTCCCGAAAATTTCACTGAAGGCTCTCCAAAATTTCACTGAACGCTCCCGAAAATTTCACTGAAGACTCCCCAAAATTTCACTGAACGCTCCCGAAAATTTCACTGAACGCTCCCGAAAATTTCACTGAACGCTCCCCAAAATTTCACTGAAGGCTCCCGAAAATTTCACTGAAGGTTCCCCTAAATTTCACTGAAGGCTCCCGAAAATTTCACTGAAGGCTCCCGAAAATTTCACTGAAGGCTCCCCAAAATTTCACTGAACGCTCCCGAAAATTTCACTGAAGGCTCGCGAAGATTTCACAGTAGGCTTCCGAAAATTTCACTGAAGTCTCCCGAAAATTTCACTGAAGGCTCATGAAGATTTCACTGAAGGCTCCCCAAAATTTCACTGAAGGCTCCCGAAAATTTCACTGAACGCTCCCCAAAATTTCACTGAAGGCTCCCCAAAATTTCACTGAAGGCTCCCAAAATTTCACTGAACGCTCCCGAAAATTTCACTGAAGGCTCCCCAAAATTTCACTGAAGGCTCCCCAAAATTTCACTGAAGGCTCCCGAAAATTTCACTGAAGGCACCCCAAAATTTCACTGAAGGCTCGCCAAAATTTCGCTGAAGGCTCCCCAAAATTTCACTGAAGGCTCCCCAAAATTTCACTGAACGCTCCGGAAAATTTCACTGAAGGCTACCGAAAATTTCACTGAAGGCTCCCGAAAATTTCAATGACGCTCCCGAAAATTTCACTGAAGGCTCCCGAAAATTTCACTGAAGGCTCCCGAAACTTTCACTGAACGCTCCCGAAAATTTCACTGAAGGCTCCCCAAAATTTCACTGAAGGCTCCCGAAAATTTCACTGAAGGCTCCCGGAAATTTCACTGAAGGCTCCCCTAAATTTCACTGACGGCTCCCAAAAATTTCACTGAAGGCTTCCGAAAATTTCACTGAAGGCTCCCGAAAATTTCACTGAACGCTCCCGAAAATTTCACTGAACGCTCCCGAAAATTTCACTGAAGGCTCCCCAAAAATTTCACTGAAGGTTCCCCAAAATTTCACTGAAGGCTCCTCAAAATTTCACTGAAGGGTCCCCAAAATTTCACTGAACGCTCCCGAAAATTTCACCGAATGCTCCCGAAAATATCACCGAACGCTCCCGAAAATTTCACCGAACGCTCCCGAAAATTTCACCGAGGGCTCCCGAAAATTTCACTGAAGGCTTCCCAAAATTTCACTGAACGCTCCCCAAAATTTCATTGAAGGCTCCCGAAAATTTCACTGAAGGCTCCCGAAAATTTCACTGAAGGCTCCCCAAAATTTAACTGAAGGCTCCCGAAAATTTCACTAAAGGCTCCCCAAAATTTCACTGAAGGCTCCCGAAAATTTCACTGAAGGCTCCCGAAAATTTCATTGAAGGCTCCCCAAAATTTCACTGAAGGCTCCCGAAAATTTCACAGAAGGCTCCCGAAAATTTCACTGAAGGTTCCCCGAAAATTCCAGTGAAGGTTCCCCAAAAATTTCACTGAAGGCTCCCCAAAATTTCACTGAAGTCTCCCGAAAATTAAACTGAAGGCTCCCGAAAATTTCACTGAAGGCTCCCGAAAATTTCACTGAAGGCTCCCCAAAATTTCACTGAAGGCTCCCCAAAATTTCACTGAAGGCTCCCAAAAATTTCACTGAACGCTCCCGAAAATATCACTGAAGGCTCCCCAAAGTTTCATTGAAGGCTCCCCAAAATTTCACTGAAGGCTCCCCAAAATTTCACTGAAGGCTCCCGAAAATTTCAATGAACGCTCCCGAAAATTCTGATGAACGCTCCCGAAAATTTCACTGAAGGCTCCCGAAAATTTCACTGAAGGCTCCCCAAAATCTCACTGAAGGCTCCCCAAAATTTCACTGAAGGCTCCCGAAAATTTCACTGAAGGCTCCCGAAAATTTCACTGAAGGCTCCCGAAAATTTCACCGAAGGCTCCCCAAAATTTCACTGAAGGCTCCCCAAAATTTCACTGAAGGCTCCCGAAAATTCCACTGAAGGCTCCCAAAAATTTCACTGAAGGCTCCCGTAAATTTCACTGAAGGCTCCCGAAAATTTCACTGAAGGCTCCCTAAAATTTCACTGAAGGCTCCCCAAAATTTCACTGAAGGCTCCCGAAAATTCCACTGAAGGCTCCCAAAAATTTCACTGAACGCTCCCCAAATTTTCACTGAACGCTCCCAAAAATTTCACTGAAGGCTTCCCAAAATTTCACTGAAGGCTCCCCAAAATTTCACTGAAGGCTCCCCAAAATTTCACTGAAGGCTCCCCAAAATTTCGCCGAAGGCTCCCCAAAATTTCACCGAAGGCTCCCGAAAATTTCACCGAACGCTCCCCAAAATCTTACTGAAGGCTCCCCAAAATTTCACTGAACGCTCCCCAAAATTTCACTGAACGCTCCCGAAAGTTTCACTGAAGACACCTGAAAATTTCACTGAAGGCACCCGAAAATTTCACTGAACGCTCCCCAAAATTTCACTGAAGGCTCCCCAAAATTTCACTGAAGGCTCCAAAAAATTTCACTGAACGCTCCCGAAAATTTCACTGAAGGCTCCCCAAAATTTCACTGAAGGCTCCCCAAAATTTCACTGAAGGCTCCAGAAAATTTCACTGAACGCTCCCGAAAATTTCACTGAAGGCTCCCCAAAATTTCACTGAAGGCTCCCCAAAATTTCACTGAAGGCTCCCCAAAATTTCACTGAACGCTCCCGAAAATTTCATTGAAGGCTCCCCAAAATTTCACTGAAGGCTCCCGTAAATTTCACTGAAGGCTCCCGGAAATATCACTGAACACTCCCGAAAATTTCACTGAAGGCTCCCCAAAATTTCACTGAAGCCTCCTGAAAATTTCATTGAAGGCTCCCGGAAATATCACTGAACGCTCTCCAAAATTCCACTGAAGGCTCCCGAAAATTTCACTGAAGGCTCCCCAAAATTTCACTTAAGGCTCCCCAAAATTTCACTGAAGCCTCCCGAAAATTTCACTGAAGGATCCCGAAAATATCACTGAAGGCTCCCCAAAATTTCACAGAAGGCTCCCCAAAATTTCACAGAAGGCTCCCCAAAATTTCACCGAAGGCTCCCGAAAATTTCACTGAACACTCCCCAAAATTTCACTGAAGGCTCCCTAAAATTTCACCGAACGCTCCCGAAAATTTCACTGAAGGCTCCCGAAAATTTCACTGTAGGGTCCCGAAAATTTCACTGAACGCTCCCGAAAATTTCACTGAACGCTCCCGAAAATTTCACTGAAGGCTCCCCAAAATTTCACTGAAGGCTCTCGAAAATTTCACTGAAGGCTCCCCAAAATTTCACTGAAGGCTAACCAAAATTTCACTGAAGGCTCCCGAAAATTTCACTGAACGCTCCCCAAAATTTCACTGAAGGCTCCCCAAAATTTCAATGAAGGCTCCCCAAAATTTCACTGAAGGCTCCGCAAAATTTCACTGAAGGCTCCCCAAAATTTCACTGAACGCTCTAGAAAATTTCACTGAAGGCTCCCCAAAATTTCACTGAAGGCTCCTCAAAATTTCACTGAACGCTCCCCAAAATTTCACTATAGGCTCCCAAAAATTTCATTGAAGGCTCCCCAAAATTTCACTGAAGGCTCCCCAAAATTTCACTGAAGGCTCCCGAAAATATCACTGAAGGCTCCCGAAAATTTAACTGAAGGTTCCCGAAAATTTCACTGAAGGCTCCCGAAAATGTCACTGAAGGCTCCTCAAAATTTCACTGAAGGCTCCCCAAAATTTCACTGAAGGCTCCCCAAAATTTCACTGAACGATCCCGAAAATTTCACTGAAGGCTCCCCAAAATTTCACTGAACGCTCCCGAAAATTTCACTCAACGCTCCCGAAAATTTCAATCAACGCTCCCGAAAATTTCACTGAAGGCTCCCGAAAATTTCACTGAAGGCTCCAGAAAATTTCACTGAAGGCTTCCGAAAATTTCACTGAAGGCTCCCCAAAATTTCACAGAAGGCTCCCCAAAATTTCACTGAACGCTTCCGAAAATTTCACTGAAGGCTCCCGAAAATTACTCTGAAGGCTCCCCAAAATTTCACTGAAGGCTCCCGAAAATTTCACTGAACGCTCCCCAAAATTTCACCGAACGCTCTCGAAAATTTCACTGAAGGCTCCCGAAAATTTCACTGAAGGCTCCCGAAAATTTCACTGAACGCTCCCGAAAATTTCACTGAACGCTCCCGAAAATTTCACTGAAGGCTCCCGAAAATTTCACTGAAGGCTCCCCAAAATCTCACTGAAGGCTCCCCAAAATTTCACTGAAGGCTCCCGAAAATTTCACTGAAGGCTCCCGAAAATTTCACTGAAGGCTCCCGAAAATTTCACCGAAGGCTCCCCAAAATTTCACTGAAGGCTCCCCAAAATTTCACTGAAGGCTCCCGAAAATTCCACTGAAGGCTCCCAAAAATTTCACTGAAGGCTCCCGTAAATTTCACTGAAGGCTCCCGAAAATTTCACTGAAGGCTCCCTAAAATTTCACTGAAGGCTCCCCAAAATTTCACTGAAGGCTCCCGAAAATTCCACTGAAGGCTCCCAAAAATTTCACTGAACGCTCCCCAAATTTTCACTGAACGCTCCCAAAAATTTCACTGAAGGCTTCCCAAAATTTCACTGAAGGCTCCCCAAAATTTCACTGAAGGCTCCCCAAAATTTCACTGAAGGCTCCCCAAAATTTCGCCGAAGGCTCCCCAAAATTTCACCGAAGGCTCCCGAAAATTTCACCGAACGCTCCCCAAAATCTTACTGAAGGCTCCCCAAAATTTCACTGAACGCTCCCCAAAATTTCACTGAACGCTCCCGAAAGTTTCACTGAAGACACCTGAAAATTTCACTGAAGGCACCCGAAAATTTCACTGAACGCTCCCCAAAATTTCACTGAAGGCTCCCCAAAATTTCACTGAAGGCTCCAAAAAATTTCACTGAACGCTCCCGAAAATTTCACTGAAGGCTCCCCAAAATTTCACTGAAGGCTCCCCAAAATTTCACTGAAGGCTCCAGAAAATTTCACTGAACGCTCCCGAAAATTTCACTGAAGGCTCCCCAAAATTTCACTGAAGGCTCCCCAAAATTTCACTGAAGGCTCCCCAAAATTTCACTGAACGCTCCCGAAAATTTCATTGAAGGCTCCCCAAAATTTCACTGAAGGCTCCCGTAAATTTCACTGAAGGCTCCCGGAAATATCACTGAACACTCCCGAAAATTTCACTGAAGGCTCCCCAAAATTTCACTGAAGCCTCCTGAAAATTTCATTGAAGGCTCCCGGAAATATCACTGAACGCTCCCCAAAATTCCACTGAAGGCTCCCGAAAATTTCACTGAAGGCTCCCCAAAATTTCACTTAAGGCTCCCCAAAATTTCACTGAAGCCTCCCGAAAATTTCACTGAAGGATCCCGAAAATATCACTGAAGGCTCCCCAAAATTTCACAGAAGGCTCCCCAAAATTTCACAGAAGGCTCCCCAAAATTTCACCGAAGGCTCCCGAAAATTTCACTGAACACTCCCCAAAATTTCACTGAAGGCTCCCTAAAATTTCACCGAACGCTCCCGAAAATTTCACTGAAGGCTCCCGAAAATTTCACTGTAGGGTCCCGAAAATTTCACTGAACGCTCCCGAAAATTTCACTGAACGCTCCCGAAAATTTCACTGAAGGCTCCCCAAAATTTCACTGAAGGCTCTCGAAAATTTCACTGAAGGCTCCCCAAAATTTCACTGAAGGCTAACCAAAATTTCACTGAAGGCTCCCGAAAATTTCACTGAACGCTCCCCAAAATTTCACTGAAGGCTCCCCAAAATTTCAATGAAGGCTCCCCAAAATTTCACTGAAGGCTCCGCAAAATTTCACTGAAGGCTCCCCAAAATTTCACTGAACGCTCTAGAAAATTTCACTGAAGGCTCCCCAAAATTTCACTGAAGGCTCCTCAAAATTTCACTGAACGCTCCCCAAAATTTCACTATAGGCTCCCAAAAATTTCATTGAAGGCTCCCCAAAATTTCACTGAAGGCTCCCCAAAATTTCACTGAAGGCTCCCGAAAATATCACTGAAGGCTCCCGAAAATTTAACTGAAGGCTCCCGAAAATTTCACTGAAGGCTCCCGAAAATGTCACTGAAGGCTCCTCAAAATTTCACTGAAGGCTCCCCAAAATTTCACTGAAGGCTCCCCAAAATTTCACTGAACGATCCCGAAAATTTCACTGAAGGCTCCCCAAAATTTCACTGAACGCTCCCGAAAATTTCACTCAACGCTCCCGAAAATTTCAATCAACGCTCCCGAAAATTTCACTGAAGGCTCCCGAAAATTTCACTGAAGGCTCCAGAAAATTTCACTGAAGGCTTCCGAAAATTTCACTGAAGGCTCCCCAAAATTTCACAGAAGGCTCCCCAAAATTTCACTGAACGCTTCCGAAAATTTCACTGAAGGCTCCCGAAAATTACTCTGAAGGCTCCCCAAAATTTCACTGAAGGCTCCCGAAAATTTCACTGAACGCTCCCCAAAATTTCACCGAACGCTCTCGAAAATTTCACTGAAGGCTCCCGAAAATTTCACTGAAGGCTCCCGAAAATTTCACTGAACGCTCCCGAAAATTTCACTGAACGCTCCCGAAAATTTCACTGAAGGCTCCGGAAAATTTCATCCCCACAATCTCATCACCAAAAACTCATCCCCACTTTCTCATCCCAAAATCTCATCACCACAAACTCATCCCCAAAATCTCATCCCCACTAACTCATCCCCAAAATCTCATCCCCACAATCTCATCCCCACAAACTCATCCCCACAATCTCATCACCATAAACTCATCCCCAAAATCTCATCCCCACAATCTCATCCCCACAATCTCATCACCACAAACTCATCCCCAAAATCTCATCCCCACTAACTCATCCCCAAAATCTCATCCCCACAATCTCATCCCCACAATCTCATCCCCAAAATCTCATCCCCACAATCTCATCCCCACAAACTCATCCCCAAAATCTCATCCCCACAATCTCATCCCCACAATCTCATCCCCAAAATCTCATCCCCACAATCTCATCCCCACTAACTCATCCCCAAAATCTCATCCCCACAATCTCATCCCCACAAACTCATCCCCACAATCTCATCACCACAAACTCATCCCCAAAATCTCATCCCCACAATCTCATCCCCACAATCTCATCCCCAAAATCTCATCCCCAAAATCTCATCCCCACAAACTCATCCCCAAAATCTCATCCCTACAATCTCATCCCCAAAATCTCATCCCCACAATCTCATCCCCAAAATCTCATCCCTACAATCTCATCCCCAAAATCTCATCCCCACAATCTCATCCCCAAAATCTCATCCCCAAAATCTCATCCCCACAATCTCATCACCAAAAACTCATCACCACAAACTCATCCCCAAAATCTCATCTCCACAAACTCATCCCCACAATCTCATCCCAAAAATCTCATCCCCAAAATCTCATCCCCAAAATCTCATCCCCAAAATCTCATCCCCACAATGTCATCACCACAAACTCATCCCCACAAACTCATCCCCAAAATCTCATCCCCAAAATCTCATCACCAAAAACTCATCCCCACAAACTCATCCCCAAAATCTCATCCCCAAAATCTCATCCCCAAAATCTCATCCCCACAATCTCATCCCCAAAATCTCATCCCCACAAACTCATCCCCAAAATCTCATCCCCACAAACTCATCCCCAAAATCTCATCCCTACAATCTCATCCCCAAAATCTCATCCCCACAAACTCATCCCCAAAATCTCATCCCCACAAACTCATCCCCAAAATCTCATCCCTACAATCTCATCCCCAAAATCTCATCCCCACAATCTCATCCCCAAAATCTCATCCCCACAAACTCATCCCCAAAATCTCATCCCCACAAACTCATCCCCAAAATCTCATCCCCAAAATCTCATCCCCAAAATCTCATCCCCACAATCTCATCCCCAAAATCTCATCCCCACAAACTCATCCCCAAAATCTCATCCCTACAATCTCATCCCCACAAACTCATCCCCACAAACTCATCCCCAAAATCTCATCCCCAAAATCTCATCCCCAAAATCTCATCCCCACAATCTCATCCCCAAAATCTCATCCCCACAAACTCATCCCCAAAATCTCATCCCCACAAACTCATCCCCAAAATCTCATCCCCAAAATCTCATCCCCAAAATCTCATCCCCAAAATCTCATCCCCACAAACTCATCCCCAAAATCTCATCCCTACAATCTCATCCCCACAATCTCATCCCCACAAACTCATCCCCAAAATCTCATCCCCACAAACTCATCCCTAAAATCTCATCCCCACAATCTCATCACCTCAAACTCATCCCCACAAACTCATTCCCAAAATCTCATCCCCACAAACTCATCCCCACAAACTCATCCCCACAATCTCATCCCCACAAACTCATCCCCACAAACTCATCCCCACAATCTCATTACCACAAACTCATCCCCACAAACTCATCCCCAAAATCTCATCCCCACAAACTCCTCCCCACAAACTCATCCCCACAATCTCATAACCACAAACTCATCCCCACAAACTCATCCCCACAATCTCATAACCACAAACTCATCCCCACAAACTCATCCCCACAATCTCATCCCCACAAACTCCTCCCCACAAACTCATCCCCACAATCTCATAACCACAAACTCATCCCCACAAACTCATCCCCACAATCTCATCACCACAAACTCATCCCCACAATCTCATCACCACAAACTCATCCCCACAAACTCATCCCCACAATCTCATCACCACAAACTCATCCCCACAATCTCATCACCACAAACTCATCCCCACAATCTCATCACCACAAACTCATCCCCACAATCTCATCACCACAAACTCATCCCCACAATCTCATCACCACAAACTCCTCCCCACAAACTCATCCCCACAATCTCATAACCACAAACTCATCCCCACAATCTCATAACCACAAACTCATCCCCACAAACTCATCCCCACAATCTCATCACCACAAACTCATCCCCACAATCTCATAACCACAAACTCATCCCCACAAACTCATCCCACAATCTCATCACCACAAACTCATCCCCACAATCTCATCTAACCACAAACTCATCCCCACAAACTCATCCCCACAATCTCATCACCACAAACTCATCCCCACAATCTCATCACCACAATCTCATCCCCACAAACTCATCCCCACAATCTCATCACCACAAACTCATCCCCACAATCTCATCACCACAAACTCTCCCCACAAACTCATCCCCACAATCTCATAACCACAAACTCATCCCCACAAACTCATCCCCACAATCTCATAACCACAAACTCATCCCCACAAACTCATCCCCACAATCTCATCCCCACAAACTCCTCCCCACAAACTCATCCCCACAATCTCATCCCAAACCACAAACTCATCCCCACAATCTCATCACCACAACTCCCCACAATCTCATCACCACAAACTCATCCCACAAACTCATCACCACAAACTCATCCCACAAACTCATCCCCACAATCTCATCACCACAAACTCATCCCCACAATCTCATCACCACAAACTCATCCCCACAATCTCATCACCACAAACTCATCCCCACAATCTCATCACCACAAACTCATCCCCACAATCTCATCACCACAAACTCCTCCCCACAAACTCATCCCCACAATCTCATAACCACAAACCATCCCCACAAACTCATCCCCACAATCTCATCACCACAAACTCATCCCCACAATCTCATAACCACAAACTCCTCCCCACAAACTCATCCCCACAATCTCATCACCACAAACTCATCCCCACAATCTCATAACCACAAACTCATCCCCACAAACTCATCCCCACAATCTCATCACCACAAACTCATCCCCACAATCTCATCACCACAAACTCATCCCCACAAACTCATCCCCACAATCTCATCACCACAAACTCATCCCCACAATCTCATAACCACAAACTCATCCCCACAATCTCATAACCACAAACTCATCCCCACAAACTCATCCCCACAATCTCATCACCACAAACTCATCCCCACAAACTCATCCCACAATCTCATCACCACAAACTCCTCCCCACAAACTCATCCCCACAATCTCATAACCACAAACTCATCCCCACAAACTCATCCCCACAATCTCATCACCACAAATCTCATCCCCACAATCTCATCCCCACAATCTATCATCCCCACAATCTCATCCCCACAAACTCATCCCCACAATCTCATCCCCACAAACTCATCCCCACAATCTCATCCCCACAATCTCATCCCCACAAACTCATCCCCACAATCTCATCCCCACAATCTCATCCCCACAATCTCATCCCCACAATCTCATCCCACAAAACTCATCCCCACAATCTCATCACCACAAACTCCTCCCCACAAACTCATCCCCACAATCTCATAACCACAAACTCATCCCCACAAACTCATCCCCACAATCTCATCACCACAAACTCATCCCCACAATCTCATCCCCACAATCTCATCCCCACAATCTCATCCCCACAAACTCATCCCCACAATCTCATCACCACAAAACTCATCCCCACAATCTCATCCCCACAATCTCATCCCCACAATCTCATCCCCACAATCTCATCCCCACAAACTCATCCCCACAATCTCATCACCACAAACTCATCCCCACAATCTCATCCCCACAATCTCATCCCCACAAACTCATCCCCAAAATCTCATCCCCACAATCTCATCCCACAATCTCATCCCCACAAACTCATCCCCCACAAACTCATCCCCAAAATCTCATCCCCACATTCTCATCCCCACAAACTCATCCCCACAAACTCATCCCCACAAACTCATCCCCAAAATCTCATCCCCACAATCTCATCCCACAAACTCATCCCCACAAACTCATCCCCACAAACTCATCCCCAAAATCTCAATCCCCACAATCTCATCCCCACAATCTCATCCCACAAACTCATCCCCACAAACTCATCCCCAAAATCTCATCCCCACAATCTCATCCCCACAAACTCATCCCCACAAACTCATCCCCACAAACTCATCCCCAAAATCTCATCCCCACAATCTCATCCCCACAAACTCATCCCCACAAACTCATCCCCACAATATCATCACCACAAACTCATCCATATACTATATACTGTATTATATATAATATATATATATATATAATATATATATATAATATATAATATATATATATATCTATATATATATATATAATATATATATATATATATATATATATATATATATATAGGCACATATGTACATATATGTACAGATATATTCATATAAATGTATATATGTGTGTATATATATATATATTATATATATATATATATATACTATATATATAATATATATTATACTATATTATACATTACACACAAGGAAATTCAACCTACATATGAAAAAGGGTCAGTTAAACAGTGAGCTGCTTATTCTCTATTAATTAATACTGAATTATCAATCGCATTATGCTAATAA
>NC_090748.1:102176960-102184460 GCF_036898095.1 Palaemon carinicauda
TTTTTAAAAAGTTAGAAATTTTAATGGTCATACAATCTATTTTTAAAAGGTTAGAAACCTTAATGAGCATACTAGCTAATTTTAGAAAGTTCGAACCTTAATTTTTAAATCTTAGAATCTATTAAAAAGTCAGAAAATTTAATGATCATACAAACTATTTCTAAAAAGTTAGAAAATTTAATGATCATACAAACCATTTTTAAAAAGTGAGAATTTTTTATTGATCATACAAAAATCTCAGATTTTGTAGGAACCTGCTAATGGAGTTCAGCACATTTCTAGGATTATCAAATGACCTATTATCCTGAAAACGTTTATTCATCTTTTTATTGTCTTCTCTAACGAAGTTGGAAGGAGGTGGCATTTTACCCCCTGTTTATGTGTTTGTTTGTGCGTGTGTGTTTGTTTGTTTGTTTGTGAACATCTTCCTGGCCACAATTTTAATCGTAGAGTAACGAAACTTGCAGGGATTAACTGTTATGTGAAAAGCTGGAAAGGATTAAATTTTGGAAGGTCAAGATCAAAGGGCAAGGTCACAGTCAAGCAAAATGACCAATTCCCATAATCAGCCACAAGTTTGGACATCGTTGTCACAGACTTCAAACTTCGTTCATATTTCAGTGTATAAAAACCCACTCCAATTAATACATGTTAAGGTCAAAGTTCAAAGTCAAAGTCGAGAAAAAGGTAAAAAAATAAGCTGCCGTGACGAAGGTCTGCGCTCTAATGAGGGCCCCTGTTGTTACTTATGTGGTTACCTGGGTAATTTAAATATACATTTCTAACAGAACTATAAAGATAACAGGTGAATTTTTCTATCTTGTCCCAGGACTCTGCTAAGGACTCTCTGTCCTCTAAGGGTTGTGGAAAAGAATCAAAATAATTTCAGTTATATGACTATTCCAGTTATGTCTGCTCTGTGGATCCCCTTTAATATTTTTATTATAGAGCCTCATTAGAAATGTTCGACACGGGAGGCCAATGGGATTGTTTTCAATTCCCAAAGTAAAAGCTTAAATTCTTCATTTCAAAGAAAATATTATACTAGTTGTTTTCATTGGAATCTGTTAATGGAAATTATAGTATAAACACACATTCTCAAATATATATATGTATAAATATATATATATATATATATATATATATATATATATATATGTATATATATATATATATACTGTATATAATATGTATATATATACACATATATACTGTATGTATAATATATATTTATATATATATATACTATAAATATATATATATATATATGTATATATATATATATATATATATATATATATATATATATATATAATATATATATATAAATACATACATACATACATACATATGTATGTATATATATTATAATATATATATATATATATATATATATTATATATATATATATATATATATATATATATATATATATATTTACTGTATATACAATAAATGTATTCATGTATATTACGTATATATATATGTGCGTGTATATATATGTATATAATATAATTTATATATATATATAAATTTATATATATGTTTATATTTTTTTTTATATATATATATATATATATATATATATATATATATATATATATATATATATATATATATATATATATATATATATATCAGTGAACTTTATGCCTGAATTCTCCTTGATATCTATAAAAAATATCAACACTAATCTATTAAATCTTCCTCATAAGTAAATAAATTTTGAATTTTTCCTCACATCTCTTATTTCATTCAACAAATGTATTCTTTCAGCTTTCATGTGCCAGGAAATTACTCTTCCACAAACAAGAATGCGAAGATGAAGAATCCCTTGACAGATTTACGCGAGGAGGAAGAGTTTGTCGCTCTTTGCTAGGAAAAGATGAACACATTAATATTAATTTGCTGCCAGAAAAATAATTGCGTAAAGGATGAGAGAGAGAGAGAGAGAGAGAGAGAGAGAGAGAGAGAGAGAGAGAGAGAGAGAGAGAGAGAGAGAGAGAGATAGAGAGAAAGTTGGGGATATTTTATTATAGAATTTATATGCCAATAAATAGATAATTACTTAACTATTCATAAATAAAAGTTTGACAGATGTATAACTGAACAAATTATGTAATAGAATTAATATTTGATATCCTTTTTCATAAACCACTAATGAATGAAATATACATACACAAAGAATTCATATGTTTACATTTAAACATACATTTTTTTTATTCGAAATAGCCAGTTTCTATAAATGAAAATACATAAGTATGCTTGGTGTAACGCAGAGAAAATAATTTTTTTTATTTTCATCCAAAATATATTTTATATATTTTACAGATGTAATATCGAGAGGTGCAACTAAATGTTGGTGTGACCATTTCCTAGATCATAAAATACTGTAAATGTAAAATATTAAAGTATTTTCATGTTGGGATAACCGACCCCCCCACCCTAAAAGAGGAGCAGGAAATACTCTTCTAGAGATGAAGTTTATTTTATATTTTTAATTAGTTAATGGAATACACTGTATATACAGTATATATATATAATATATATATATATATATATATATATATATATATATATATATATATATATATATATATATATATATATACACACACACATATATATATAATATATATATATATATATATATATATATATATATATATATATATATATATATATATATATATATATATATATATATATGTGTGTGTGTGTGTGTGTGTGTGTGTGCGCGTTTGTGTGTGTAGTTGAGGATCGAGTTTTCAAAGCGTGTTCCATTGTCTATATGTTTGTTGCTATACAGCATAAAGAGTTATAAAAATTTGATGACCTCAAAAAGAGATGAAAATACAATGTGTTAATAAAGATTTGTTATTGTTCGAAATGTAGCTATGAAATATAACTTGAAAAGGAATAAATATATCTATCTAGAGAAAAATATCTGAATAAAACTTTTTATTTTTATTTTTCATAGCCGAATTTATTGAGGTTTAATGGCATTAATCAACTGTTTTACTTCTGAAATTGATAAGAATTTTTTGATTCACGGTCATTATAATTCTATGTTTAATGTCTGTTTTATGCTTTGAAATCTATATTTTGCCTTAACCCGAATTAAACATATAGAAAAACATACTTGTAAACATATTACCGAATTCCTTTAACAAAAAAAAAAAAAAAAAAAAAAAAAAAAAAAAAAAAAAAAAAAAAAAAAAAAAAAAAAAAAAAAAATAGTAAAAAATCTTCACAGCATTTTTGATCAATGAAAGCTAGAATAAATTACGTATATTTTCTTCTAGATGAAGTTACTGTGTTTTCATCTTTAAAGAATCGGCAATTTTCATCCTCACCTTCCTTCCAAGAACTGCAATTTTTGCACGGCCACGTTTCCTGCAAAATTCTTCCCCACTACATTCTACTTAGGCAAAGATTGCAAATATTCTTAGCCTTATTTTACCCCTCCCAGGATATTACAGAGTTTATATCGGGGCATGCTCGCTGGCATACTTACCTCGTGCGTTAAGAGAGAGAGAGAGAGAGAGAGAGAGAGAGAGAGAGAGAGGAGAGAGAGAGAGAGAGAGAGAGAGAGAGCATAAAGGTATTTATACCGTTATTTATACTTAATATTGAGAAAGGTAGTTTATACACTTTTCATCATTTTCACACACACCATCACACACACATTTATATATACATATATATATATATATATATATATATATATATATATATATATATATGTATATATGTATATATATATATATATATATATATATATATATATATATATATATATATATATATATATATATAATATATATATATATATATATATATATATATATATATATATATATATATATATATATATATTTTTTGTATATATGCTTATACATATATTGATGCATATATATACATATGTATATATCTGTGTGTATGAGTGTGTATATATGCGTGTATGTATCTGTTAAGATTATTAAATAATGACGATAAAAATCACAGTGCCAGTAACTGCTCGAAAATCCTTTTGATTCATTAGCAAGAGAGAGAGAGAGAGAGAGAGAGATCTGATTATGAATTTGTAACAAGGAAAAGTCAGTCATATGCAAAAGTTTTATTTTCTCCCTCAAATCTATATTTTCATTATTTCAATTAGGAATATTAATTATTCATATTTCATTTGCATATTCATTTGATTATATATATATTATATATAGTATTAGATTATTAGTGGCTACGTGTTTATAATTGTCTATCGGATAAATGCATTAAATATTTGTGATATTTAATTTTGGTATTGATTACGGACAAAGTAAATTAATTTTCTAATCCACTGCCTCCTCAACCAGATTAACAGACACATTTCAAAAAGAAAAAAAAAAGTTTTTCTTCTATCATTCCTTACATTGAAGGTTCAAAGGCCACTCATGAATGGCAGAGGCAAGGCACAGTGACATTTTCCTATCAAGCAGGAAAACGTCTTAAAACTGACTATATATACAGTACATGTCATCAGCGCCCAAGCCCCCTCTCCACCCAAGCTAGGACCAAGGAGGACCAGGCAATGGCTGCTGATGACTCTGCAGATAGATTTATAGGCTCTCCCAAACCCACTATCCTTAGCTCACAAGGATTTAGGGTTTCAGTGACCAAAGGAACTAACGAGTTGAAGCGGGACTCGAACCCCAGTCTGGCGATCACCAGTCAGGGACATTACCACATAGGCCACGACAAACCTAGTTCCTGTGTAAAAGAATATGTTGATACTAAATACTTATTGTCAAGTAAATATTTACAAAAAAAGTATTTTAATCGAAGTACTTTAACTTCACATTCATATTTTCTATTTTTCTTCCTAATTATATTTAGTAAATATATATATATATTCTTTTCCTTTTCTTATTTTTATCTTCTTGACAGCTGCAACCTATGTTGTTGTTGTTGTGGTTGTTGTTGTTGTTTTTGTTATTATCATCCTCATCATCATCATCTTCATTATTATTATTATTATTATTATTATATTTATAATCATTATTGTTATTATGATCATCATCATTATCATCATCTTCATTATTATTATTATTATTATTATTATTATTATTATTATTATTATTATCATTCTTTAGAAAACAAACAAATAACCCGACATTAGGCATACAGTATAATCCTTTCGCGTTTCGCAGTAAACTAAAATCTGATGTGTTAATTGAAAGCAGTTGAACATCATCTGCATTCCAGTGCCATTCAGTTGCGTACTGTCCCCGGTATACGACGTGAATATTCAATTAGCCGACATTAAATTCTCGGCAAAGTGAAAAGACTGGGCAAATTGCAGTACGTGCAAACAGTTCGTTGCATGTGATATGCAGATGAGTGTACAGCTAGCTAGCTGCCTTTGTGTGTCATGAGAGAGAAAGAGAGAGAGAGAGAGAGAGAGAGAGAGAGAGAGAGAGAGAGCAAGTTATTCATTTAAACCTAGGGTATTAGCTCATCGAGCACTAATTAGTTATATATCAACTACATTTTTCTTTCACAAGCTAGACTTATTGAAATGTTTGTGACATTCGTTTAAGAGTAGCAGAGAGGATATTTAATTTTTCATTTTTCTTGAAGAAATACTTAACGGAAAGTAAGACTAAGATACGTAGCAGAAAATAAACTGACTTTTATTCATTATCTAAAAGGCTCCAACAATGAACTCTTTGTTAATTTAATTTATGAAATGCTTTACTGTTAATGCAAGAAGTAATATTCTATTTTATCCCATTTAGACATAATACCAATGCTGTATAAAAATTTGAATAATTAATCAATATGAATAATAATTTTTCAGGTATAGTTCCATGTCAAGTTCCCTTTTACAAATAACATTCTCAAATGCAAAGAGACGAACGCAGAACATTCTGAGCTTCTTCCTGAAATGTTAGGGACATGCAGAACATAACAGACACCTGACACGTCTCGAATTGTCGACCTAACAGGGCCAGGACTCCTGGCTGCTGGGAGGAAGGACGCTGGTGACTGGTACAACACATGAACATACGCTACTGGGGTTTAAAGCGATGTCAGGCAGGGCAGGCGATCGGAACTACGGTCTAGCCCAAAGCCAAAGCAAAGTCCTTGAAAAAGAAGACAACCGTGCTTACCCCATACAATATGGGGAAAAACACCTTAATAGAAGATAGTATAGAATAGTTAAAATAGATTTAAGTAAATTTAAATGTATTTTAAGGTATTATATCTATGATGAGTTAAAAAAACGTTGTAGTATTTTATTATAAAACTCTAAGAGCAAGAGATTCAACAAGTGAAATAAATATATCCTCTGATCAAGGCGGAAAAAAAAAGTTTCTCATTATTATAATGACGAAGTTTTTCTTTAGAAATAATCGATCTTTATTTTATCGATGCTTGAATAAAAGTAGTGACATTTTTTACCATTAACCGGGCATAATATATACATATAAATCGTAATTAACTTTCATTTTACATATTCCTATGGAATTTAAGAAAGATTAATCGTAAAAAAATATTGAACATTTTATACTGTTATTACTAAAAATAAAATGAAATTCACCCATTCAAAGAATACCATCTCATCTCTGATATCTGCATTTTTCATAATTATATCGACATAAAATCATAATTAACATTTCAATTATTCTTATGGAATTTATATAAGAATACTCGTCAAAGAACATTGCCAATATCATACTCTCACTGCTAAACAAAATAGGAAATTTCTCAGATATTTTTTTTTTTTTTTTTCATAATTATCCTAGTTATAGAATCTCATCAAGAATATTACCAAGGGTAAGAGATCTTAGGAGGTAATACACAGCCTTCTTATCACTAATTCCTTCTCATTTGTTGACGTTAGGAAATGGAACTGGATATAGAAGAATTTCTTCGTCCATTTGGCCTCGATGTTTGGGGTCTTGTAAGTGTTTATGATGATGGTGATGATGATGATGATGATGATTATTACTATTATTTTTTATATTATTTTTGTTATTGTTATTATAATTATGACAAAGGAGGACCAGGCAATGGCTGCTGATGACTCAGCAGATGGAGATATAGGCTCCCCCAAACTCCCCATCCTTATCTCACAAGGATGATGAGGTTGCAGTTATCAACAGAACTAACGAGTTTGAGCGGGACTCCAACCCGAGTCTGGTGTTCACCAGTCGTTCATCAGTAACTATATAACTCTATATATGATTAACCTAATTTCTTATATATATATATATATATATATATATATATATATATATATATATATATATATATATATATATATATTATATATATATATATATATATATATATATATATATATATAAATTTATATAAATATATATATATATATATATATATATATATATATATATATACATACATATATATATATATATATATATATATATATATATATATATATATATATATATATATATATATATATATATATATATATATATATATATGACC
>NC_090748.1:102198376-102205876 GCF_036898095.1 Palaemon carinicauda
AGGATCCGCCTTTAAGTGGAAAATTAAACAAAATGATCGATTAATGAACAAAGCGAATCCTTTCATTATTTTCATCGAATTTATAGACTATCAAATATTTCAATAGATTTTGGTAAAGGGAAGGAAAATTTCATAAGTCTTTAGTTATTATTATTATTATTATTATTATTATTATTATTATTATTATTATTATTATTATTATTATTAGCAAAGCTACAACCCTAGGTGGAAAAGTAGATGCTATAAGCCCAAGGGCTCCAACAGGGAAAAATAGCTCAGTGATGAAAGGAAATAAGGAAATAAATAAACAATATAAAATGGTTAGATTTCGCCAGTCGTCTCTATCTTGAGCATTTAAATCAATACATTTCAATTCATCATCTACTTCGCGCTTCATAGTCCCCAGCCATGTAGGCCTGGGTCTTCCAACTCTTCTACTGCCTTTTGGAGCCCAGTTGAAAGTTTGGTGAACTGATCTCTCTTGGGGATTGCAAAGAGCATGCCACAACCATCTCCATCTACCTCTCACCATGATCGCATCCAGAAAAACTTATTAAAAATTCAAATAAACTGTTCAGCTTCAAAGTCCTAAGCCATGTAGGCCTGGATCTTCCAATTCTTCTAGTACCTTGTGGAGCCCAGTTGGAAGTTTAGTGAACTAATCTCTCTCTTATCGAGTGCGAAGAGCATACCCAAACCCTCTCCATCTATCCCTCACCACAATCTCATCCAAAAATACTTTTAAAAATTTAAATAAACTGTTCAACACCCAAAAAGAATTCCTTATTCCAGAGCCAACGTTGAAACTCGACTGCGAAGACGCATCCAAATGAACCTCATTACCTGGGGACCGAAAGATTCCTGGACGCTGAGCATCGTTGCTACTCCTAATTAGCTTCCGGTGAAGTGGTGATCAACTTCAGTGAATTCAATTCTTTATAAAACAATTTACAAATGAAACGTAAACTTGAGCAGCTGCTGTTGGTAATTAACTTGGTCTTCCGTTGGTAGGCAGCTGAGGAATTCGTTAACGCAGGTCACTTCTGAAGTTGAGGATAATTCAATTATAAGGAGAAGCAGGTACATTAGCTAAAGGCTTATTAACTGTTTAGAGTTGAAGGACTTTAATTTTATATTAACTGTTGATAGATGAAGAACTTAGTGAAACTCAATTTATATTAATGCTAACAGGAAATTATCATATTGCTATATATAGAACAGAAGATAATGTTCGTTATAGTTACGAGTTGGAGAACTTTAATTTTATACTAACTTTTAATAGTTGAAGAATTTACTGGAATTCAATTTATTTTCATGCTGATAGGAACATTTTATATTGAAATATATAAAATAGAAGATAAAGTTCATTATAGTTGACATATATATATATATATATATATATATATATATATATATATATATATATATATATATATATATATATATATATATATATATATATATATATTATATATGTATATATATATATATATATATATATATATATATATATATATATATATATATATATATATATATATATATATATATATATATATATATATATATATATACATATATATATATATATATATATATATATATATATATATATATATATATATATATATATATATATATATATATATATATACATACATTTTACACGCGCGCCACACACACACACACACACACACACACACATATATATATATATATATATATATATATATATATATATATTTAAATGGTAAAAGACAAAATTTTGACTTTAATATCTATTTCATACATACATTTTGTAACGCTAGGCCACTACAAAAAAGACAAAATTTTGACTTTAATATCTATTTCATGCATACATTTTGTAACGCTAGGCCACTACAAAAAAGACAAAATTTTGACTTTAATATCTATTTCATGCATACATTTTGTAACGCTAGGCCACTACAAAAAAGACAAAATTTTGACTCTATGTCTTGCATAAATTTTTTAGCGCATTGCAAATCTCTCATGACTGAAAATTAGAAATCTTCAATTCACGTATGTTAACTGCACATGCCATTAGAGCAAAAGCAGCACTGAGCCTATTCTAACTTGTGGTTTGGTGCTCCCCCCCCCCAGTCTGAAAATGCTTGGAGAGAAAGGAATGGTTAAGTTGGCAATTGTGAAATATTAATCTCTATGGTACTAACATAGAGATAAGGAAAATATTTTTTGCTCATTTTGCCACGTAAAGGCATAATTAAACAACAGATTTCTACTTGGCTAAAAGTAAGACTTTTATTCTCAATAGTTGATTACACTGGAAGGGCAAAGGGTTGGAGGGAAGATCAATTATAAAATAACCAAATGAGAGAAACAGGAGTCAAATGAATGAATGAACGCTGAGGTCTCGAGTGTCAAACATTAAGGAGTTCGGTAGACAACAATTAACTAGAGTGCCGATATGACCCTGAAACATCCACAAAGTTTATAACAAATCCTTGAACGCAGAGGTCTCTAGCATCAAATATTAAGGAGTACAGTAGGAAACAATTGAGTGCCGATATGACCTTGAAACATCCATATACAAAGGTTATAAGGAATCTTTGAATGCAGAGGTCTGGTCTCAAACGTCAAATATCAAGGAGTACGGTGAAAAACAACTGACTAGAGTGCCGATGACACTGAAACATCCAAATTCAAAGATAATTTATTACAATAAAATTTAATTTAGATTAACGTAACATTTGAATAATTTCGAACATAACAATGAGTTGTGGTGGCCGGTGTTAACGTCCCTGACTGGTGAACGCCATACTGGGTTCGAGTCTCGCTCAAACTCATTAGTTTCCTTGGTCACTGCAACCTCACCATCCTTGTGAACTAAGGATGAAGGGTTTGGGTGAGCCTATAGATCTATCTGCTGAGTCATCAGCAACCATTGGTCCTATCTTGGGTGGAGAGGGGGCTTGGACGCTTATCATTTGTATATGGTGCATCTCTAGGGCATTGTCCTGCTTGATAAGGCAATGTCACTGTCCCTTGCCATTCATGAGCGGCCATTAAACCTTCCAAAGAGACGTCTGAAAACCAATAAGGTAATTGTGGAAGCTTAAAATCTCTACTGATTCCCCTCGACGGAAATCCTTACAGAGTGACGTATCTCTTATCTCTCCCTCTTATCTTTCTCTCTTATCTCCTGCCTCCTATTGTAAACGCGCTTTCTCGGCCGCCCGAGAGATAAGAAGGAAAACCAATATTTTCGGAGGATGGATTTGCAATGTAAAATTGGCGGCGGACATTGCAAGGGCTTCTGATAACGATAGGAAATGCTGAATGAAATATTGCAATAGTTTTTCATCCGATTTACCATATTTCTATTACGAAATTATGCAAAACATGAAATTTCGTTTTTTTTTTGTTAAAATGTAATATTCTTCACTTTTTAATTTCCTTCTAGAATGAAATAAAACTATGATACACACACACACACACACACACACACACACATATATATATATATATATATATATATATATATATATATATATATATATACAAATATATATACACATATATCTATCTATATATATGTATATATATAATCTATATATATACATACATTATATATATATATATATATATATATACTGTACATATATATATATATATATATATATATATATATATCTTCAAAATATGCAAAACACCAAAGCTCCAAAATCTGTGTTAGAATCTATGTATTGGAGAAACTGAGTCACTTTCAGAATTACAATATGTTAAAGGAATATGAATTCCTCTGCTAATTTAAAGTCATTTTAGCTAACATTAGTATTTGACGAGAATGATATTCAAAAGAAATGATGAAGAAATTACTCTAAATGTTTTGTTAAAAAAAGAATAATTTTTTATATTAGGTATTTTATTATTCCAAAATATTTGATTATTTAGTTGGAACTGTTGTAATCCTTGAAAATATGTGATATCTAGAATAAATTAAAATTATATAACATCTACTATTTTTGAAATTTTCTTCAATTTAAATCCTATTTAAAGGTTTAAAGACCACTCATGAATGGCAGAGGTAAGGGACAGTGACATTGCCCAATCAAGCAGGACAATGCCCTAGAGACTGACCATATATACATATGATCAGCACCCAAGCTCCACCTAAGCTAAGACCAAGGAGGACCGGACATTGGCTGCTGATGACTCGGCAGATAGACCTATAGGTTCCCCCAAACACCCCATCCTTAGCTCACAACGATGGTGAGGTTGCAGCGATCAAAGGAACTAAAGACATTGCCCTATCAAGCAGGACAATGCCCTAAAGACTGGCCATATATAAATATGATCAGCGCCCAAGCCTACTCTCCACCTAAGCTAGGACCAAGGAGGGCCAAGCAATGGCTGCTGATGACTCAGCGAATAGACCTATAGCCTCCCCCCCCCCTCTTTAGCTCACAAGGATGGTGAGATTGCAGCGACCAAAAGAACTAACTTGTTTGAGCGTGACTTGAATCCCAGTCTGGCAATCACCGGGCAAGGACGCTCCCAAAAGTAATTATAGAAGCAGGAATTCTAAAACCTGTTTTTCATTTGTTGTTTTGTAATCTACTAAATATAATGAACTGAATTAATGGAGTTTCTATCCTATGTTGATTAAAGTACGCTACGTCCGGTAATATTTACATAACATAATACATAAATTAAAATATGTAAACCAATTCTAAAATAAATCATTTTCCATTCTCTGAACCTTTTCATCCTCATACATTCATAACTTTTTTTTCCTTTTTTTGTGCAATAAACTAGGTATATTAATTTGCAAAACCAATTTACATCATTATGTGAATACTTTTATTACTTCGAAAAACGAAATTCCTGATTTATTTTGATCTAGACCCGTAATGATTCTATTACGCCTTATTCAAATCTAATTTAGAACCTAATTTAAAAAACCTGTTAAACATTCAAATAAGAAGTACCTGATATATTTTGATTTAGACTCATAATGATTCTATCAACTAAATCCTCTTAGCATTTCAAATTTAAATATACGAAAGACATAAAAGATATGACTCTATTTAGAAGTAATAATTTCATTGCAAATAATGATGAAACCATTCATATATCATTATTCTTTTAGGAGAGAAAAAAAGCCTATTAATTATTAAAAAAAAGTAGCTGATTTATCTTGCTTAAGGATTTTATCATAATTAAATTATGTTACCATTTCAAATCTAAACTTATAAAAGGCTTCAAATTTAAATATACGAAAGGCATAAAAGATATGACTGCATTTAGAAGTAATATTTCCTTGCAAACCATCATGAAACCATTCAAATATAATTTTTCTTTTAAGAGAAGAAGAAAACTAATTCAAATATACGAAAAACATAAACGATATAATTATGTAGAAGTAATATTTCATTGCAAACAATGTTACTGTTCTTAAAATATTTTCATTTTTCCTTGTTTCCTTTCCTCACTGAACTATTTTCCCTGTTGGGGTCTCTGGGCTTATGGCATCCTGCTTTTCCAACTAGGGTTGTAGCTTAGCAATTAATAATAATAATAGCAATAATAATAATAATAATAATAATAATAACAATAATAATAATAATAATAATAATAATAATAATAATAATAATAATAATAACAATAATAATAGCAATAATAATGAAACCATTCAAATATAATTTTTCTTTTAAGAGAAGAAAACAAAGAAACAGAACAACGAAACAGCGAGCCTCCCTTCGCATTTCCTCTGGCTCCCTCTGTTGATGGAACTGCAAAGCTATTATTATTATTACAAGCGATTAACTTGGGACTTCGTGGAACTTCGTCTTGCTTGCATCTCACTCGCCACCAAGGATGCAAGCACCTTTAATATCACAGACCAGAAGCACAAAGGAAGTCCGGCGAAGGAAATAGTGCGTGAGGAATTTTACGAGCCACAAAAGGATTATGTTGAATAAGGATAGTTTTAATCTATTGAGGATTTATTCGCCATATTGCTTTCAAATATCCAATTGCTATATGAAGGTGTTCCTCTCATTGCTTGTCTTGTTATTTAGAACAGGGGTTCCCAATCTTTCTGTTCTTTAAGGTAGTAGGTTGGCCAGGGCACCAGCCACCCGTTGAGATACTACCGCTAGTTATTGGGTCCTTTGACTGGCCAGACATTACTACATTGGATCCTTCTCTCTGGTTACGGTTCATTTTCTCTTTGCCTACACACACACTGAATAGTCTGGCCTATTCTTTACATATTCTCCCCTGCCCTCATACACCTGACAACACTGAGATTAACCAACAATTCTTCTTTGCTCAATGGGTTATTGCACTAATTGTTCAGTAGCCACTTTCCTCTTAGTAAGGGTAGAAGGGACTCTTTAGCTATGGTAAGCAGCTCTTATAGGAGAAGGACAATCCAAAATCAAACCATTGTTCTCTAGTCTTGGGTAGTGCCATAGCCTCTGTACCATGGTCTTCCACTGTCTTCGGTTAGAGTTCTCTTGCTTGAGGGTACACTCGAGCACAATATTCTATCTTATTTCTCTTCCTCTTGTTTTGTCAAAGTTTTTATAGTTTATATAGGCGATATTCATTTTAATGTTACTCTTCTTGAAGTATTCTATTTCCCTTTCCTCATTGGGCTATTTTTCCTGTTGGATCCCATGGGTTTATAGCATCCTGCTTTTCCAACTAGGGTGTAGTTTAGCAAGTAATAATAATAATAATAATAATAATAATAATAATAATAATAATAATAATAATAATAATGTGCAATATAATATATATTAAAAATAACAAAATTTCATAAAACTTTAACAAGCAAACTACCTAAATCAAATAATTAACATGAACAATTAGTTAAGATACAAGCATTCTATGTAATATAATAACATATATTAAATAATAATAGAATTGAACAAAACTTTAACAAGCATGCTATCGAAATCAGATAATTAGCATGAACATTTAGTTAAGATACAAGCATTTCATATGAAGGATAATAATATATATCATTGGATAAAGATATATTTCCTGTCAATTAATATACTTCAAACGAGGTTAATATATTGAAAAATACCATTTAATATTCCAATCTCCCTTCAGTAACTCATCTACGATATGGTTTAAAATCTCATATTACTTCCTAAATAATCTAATGCACACGATAAATATAAATTAATAATACCTGCTTTAGCTAAATAAAAATCATAACGTCAAATTCATTTAATATTATGATTGGTTTAAATTATTTTTTTGGGGGGGGAGTTCATGTTACGTATATATTGTGTTGAGGAAACAGAGCTTGAACAGGACCATTATAATATAATTGTGAGGTTCAGTTCACTTTACTTTTATATTTCTTCCAACTTACTTCGTAAGTAGAAGCAAATTTAGGTTTTTTACTTTTGAAAGTTGTTGTTGTAATAATAATAATAATAATAATAATAATAATAATAATAATAATAATAATAATAATAATAATAATAATATCTGTTA
>NC_090748.1:102208376-102215876 GCF_036898095.1 Palaemon carinicauda
GTGTATACACAAAAAACCTTAGGTATAAGTGTGTTCATAAATGTGGTTATATGGAAGATAAGACAGACTTAAATACAGAACCTTGAATACATTTTCTAAGTATCGTAATATATAATATAATTCTTGTTTATTAGAAAAAATATTAATTAGTAAAATAATGAAATAAAACAGAAAAAAATATAATTATCTTATATTTATTTATCTTATAAAAATGAATGCTAAGCTCCGTAATCTATAATAAAATTCTTCTCATTAAAAGAATACCAAATGAACATTCAGTATCTAACAACTCCTGGCAAGAACAGCCTTTGAATAATTGAAATATTATTCACATAAATCTTTGAAAAGCAAAATGATTTCGCTACATAACAAATCGGTGATTTTCTTGAATAGAACATGAATCAGTTATTTTGTTTAATTGGTTTAATTGATAGATATTCCGTCGTATTATTATTCTTATTAAAATCTTTAAATAAAATAGAAGTTTGATATGATCTTCGATTTTTCTTATTGGAAATTGATACAGTAATTGACAAATGATGCGGAAATGGCTCAAATTAAGTAAACAATTCCTTTCCGGTAAGGATTAGAGGCTTATTTACACACACACACACAGAGAGAGAGAGAGAGAGAGAGAGAGAGAGAGAGAGAGAGAGAGAGGTATAATTGAATTTGTATATAAACTTATTTATTCAATTGGTTAATTGTATTAATAACATGTGAGAGAGAGAGAGAGAGAGAGAGAGAGAGAGAGAGAGAGAGAGAGAGAGGTATCATTGAATTTTTATATAAACTTATTTATTCAATTGATTAATTGTATTAATAACATGTGAGAGAGAGAGAGAGAGAGAGAGAGAGAGAGAGAGAGAGAGAGAGCGGGTTCATTCAATTAGAATATAAACTTATTTATTCAATTAATTGTATTTATAACGTGAGAGAGAGAGAGAGAGAGAGAGAGAGAGAGAGAGAGAGAGAGTACCATTGAATTAGAATATAAAGAGAGAGAGAGAGAGAGAGAGAGAGAGAGAGGTACCATTGAATTAGAATATAAGAGAGAGAGAGAGAGAGAGAGAGAGAGAGAGAGAGAGAGAGAGAGAGATAGAGAGAGAGAGAGAGGTATCATTGAATTAGAATATAAACTTGTTTATTTGATTGATCAATTGTATTTATATCGTTAAAGTGTAATGTTTGAATAATTTGAACATATGAATTGGAATATCGGCTGTCAAAGCATTAGGAATAACAACTGATTTGCGTGATAAGACATAATCGATAAATACAGCTATTTGAAGACATGAACTATTCATCATCATCATCATCATCTCCTCCTCCTACGCCTATTGACGCAAAGGACCTCGGTTAGATTTCACCAGTCGTCTCTACCTTGAGCTTTTAAATAAATACTTCTCCATTCATTATCCCCTACTTCACGCTTCATAGTTATTAGCCATGTAGGTCTGGGTCTTCCAACTCTTCTAGTGCCTTGTGGAGCCCAGTTGAAAATTTGGTAAACTAATCTCTCTTTTGGAGTGCGACGAGCATGACCAAACAATCTTCATCTACCCTTTAGCAAGATCTCATCCACGATATGGCAGTCGAGTAATCTCTCTTATACTGTAATTTCATTTCCACGTGAATTATTAGTAATCATATTTACTACTTGAAACCCATATTTCTTGAACATATACCAAGTAAAAAAAAATTATGTTAGAGATAAAATAACGTAAATAAACGGTTAAAAGTCAAAAGTGAAATATTTCTCAATAAAAAAAGGAACTTGGTCAATTATTATTTGTTTTCAATTCCCTGAAGGCATGTAAATGATTTTTACAACTGCACTGCTGGAAATCACAACTAAAATAAATCTGTTAGAGTATTTCTATTTTGAAGAGAATGCTAACAGCAAAGGATGATTTATCATATATTATCATTTAATTCTTTAGAGCAGCATCAACTTTGAAAAATATGATCTTTTTGATGGAAAACGAGAAGATCATTTCACAGTAGCTTGCCATTTATAGTCACTTTATTGAGATCTATTAATATCGACTTTATAATTTATATCTCTATGTAATATCAAGTTCTGTTTTATTCTTTCTCTCTACAACTTTATAGTGCTTTACTGGTCTAATTTGAAAAATACGTAGCTCCGGTATTTTAATTGATTTATTTTTACAAAAATGTGTTCTGAGGATATAGGTATAAAGAGATATACACACACACACACACACACACATATATATATATATATATATATACACAGTATATATACACACACACACACACACACATATATATATATATATATATACACAGTATATATATATACACACACACACACACACATATATATATATATATATATATATGCACATATATATACTATATATACATAAATATATAGATATAGTATATATATATATACATATACACACATTACTATACATAAATTTATATATACTATACTTATGTATATATTTACTATAAAAACCAATAACCTGAAGGTTGCGACTGGTGTCAATACCCTTTGTTATATATACAAAATATATATATATATATATATATATATATATATACACAATATGTATATATATATACAATATATATATATATATATATATATTGTATATACTTTCCAACACTAATCACAATATATATATTTAACTTAAAGGGAGAGAGCAAACCCTAAGCAAAGGTGTGAACGTGAAAAGCCCGAGAGATGTCTCTAAGTCTGGAGGATATCAAGGTCTTAAGTCTCTTCCTGTGGAGTGTGCCATTTTCTAATGAAACGTCCTTCATTGCGCCCATCCATTCTCATCCAGACTGCACAAAACTTGGCTAAAATTAAAACCTTTTGAGGCTCAAGTTAAGAGAGAGAGAGAGAGAGAGAGAGAGAGAGAGAGAGAGAGAGAGAGAGAGAGAGAGAGAGATAAGAAATGGAAGACTATAAGATAAAGGAAAATATTACATAAGATGAAAATGAAAAGTTTAATAGAAACAGATAGGATCCATCAACGAGAGAGAGAGAGAGAGAGAGAGAGAGAGACAGAGACAGAGAGAGAGAGAGAGAGAGAGAGAGAGAAGAGCATATAAGGAATGGAAGACTATAAGATAAAGATAAATATTACATAAGATGAAAATGAAAAGTTTAATAGAAACAGATAAGATCCATCAACGAGAGAGAGAGAGAGAGAGAGAGGAGAGAGAGAGAGAGAGGAGGTCGACTCGTTTATTCGGCTCTTGCAGAAGTTGAGAGAGTCTGAAGTTGAGAGTCATAGTCATTCAAGGCAGCCTTGATGGATCCAGTAATGAGGATTAGCAGCTCTGAGAGAGAGAGAGAGAGAGAGAGAGAGAGAGAGAGAGAGAGAGAGAGAGAAAAAAAAACTTCTGCTTAAAGGAGGAAGAAGTAAGAGCAAGATGTAGATATGTCAAATAAACTTGATAAAGATATATGTAGTAGACTTTGAAAAATTAATCTTTAGTGAAATACGAGAGGCATATGTATGTATGCATACAAAAACACACACATATGTACAATATATATATATATATATATATATACATACACATACATATATATATATATATATATACTGTATATATATGTATGTATATATATAAATATATGTGTGTGTGTGTTTGTCTGTATGTACATAATTCCAAAATACGAATATCCTTTTTCATTGTATTAGACGAGAACGTTATTTCATCTAAATTTAAATTATCGGTTTCAAAAATATTTTCAACTCTAGAGAAAATAATTCCTCCGTCAGGAAATAAAACTGAATGATCCTTACCTGGATGAAGCAAAGAGCTTCGAGTCTCTATCCGCCAAAACTAAACGAAGATAAGTCAAAAATCATTTCAGAAAATGTAATCATGATTAATGAATTTTTTCTTACATCTCACCATAAGACAATTATTTTTTCTTTTGTTTTTCCATGAAGTAGACGCAATTTAAAGACGCAATTACATAAGAATCTGAATCCTTAAAATGTAATCATGCTGTTGAAAATGTAATTACCCTTTGTAAAATGTAATAACCCTTTGGAAAATGTAATATCCCTTTGGAAAAAGTAATAACCCTTTGGAAAATGTAATATCCCTTTGGAAAAAGTAATATCCCTTTGGAAAATGTAATTACTCTTTGGAAAACATCTCCCTTAGGAAAATGTAATCACCCTTTAGAAAATGTAATTACCCTTTGAAAAATGTAGTCTCCCTTAGGAAAATATAATCACCCTTTGGAAAATCTGATCTCCCTTTGAAAAATTTAATCCCCCTTTGGAAAATGTAATTACCCTTTGGTAAATCTGATCTCTCTTTGAAAAATTTAATCACCCTTTGGAAAATCTTATCTCCCTTTGGAAAATATAATCACCCTTTGGAAAATCCAATTCCCTTTGGAAATGTAATCAGCCTTAGGAAAATTTAATTACTTTTTGGAAAATGTAATCTCCTTTAAAAATGTAATCTCCCTTTAAAATGTAATCATCCTTTGGAAAATGTAATCCCCCTTTGGAAACGGACGATGTATCAGCCAAGGAATTCCAATATACCAAGTAATTTTGACAAAGTGGATAGAGTCAGCAGGAAAATGGATGCCTGACTTCGCTTTTAATCTTTCTTCATATATCTTAGCGAGTTCGCTATTACCTTCGACCATCAACAAGAGACACCTAGAGAGAGAGAGAGAGAGAGAGAGAGAGAGAGAGAGAGAGAAAGAGAGAGAGAGAGAGAGGTAAGCACATAAAGAATGGAAGACTGTAAGAGCAAGAAAAATATTACATAAAAATGAATATAGTTTAATCGAAAACATATGAAAAGAAAAGTAATTAAAGATAATCTAATGAGTTAATTACTGTAAAATTTCCAAATTATTTCATCTTGTATGTTACAATAGTTACAATTAATGTATAGGCTTCTGCCTCACGAATGCAATTTAATATATATATACAGGTACAAGTGTAAAAACTTACATTTTAGCTATATACTGTATACTGTACATATATGTGTGTGTGTGTGTGCGCGTGCGTGTAAACTAGTCTATTTAAATATAAACATATTTATATCGATATACTGTTTCACAAAAGGAACAGGTTGTATTAATTAATAGTTTGGTGTAAAGTGGTTATGGGAGAATTCTGATTGTTAGATATACAGTATATAACTAGAAAAAACCTTTCACTAAAAATAAAATAGGATGGATACTTTACCGCATACATAGTATGAAATTAGGTTAGTAAAACGATAGATAATTTCCTAATAGAAATGGAGCTACATTTAGATCGGTAATAAATGATCCAATGAAATAAATGTAAAGCCTAGAGTTTTTTATATATATCTATAGAGATTGAAAGTAATTTAGATTAATTAGATAGGCGAATAAATGATCCACTGAAGTATTTATATAGAATGAGAGCACATATAATACCAACAGAGGAAGAGAGTTACAGAAAAGAATAGCTTTCAACCATGAAGTGTTTTTCTCTTTATTTAGATTTTTTTGAATAAAAATATCCTCAGTAACATTTTGCAAGACATCGTTCAAGATTTGGGAGTTTTTCCTCTCTAGATGAACTCTGACTAACTTCGCTGTGTTAAGACATTTACCAGCGTCACTTTCAGTAATTCCACCGAGACTTTTTATATGCTTCATTTACTTTTTTTTTTTTTTTTATCGTTATCTGGATCACTTGGAGGAAATATGTTTTAGATCTCTATTTTCAAATAAAGTACTTATATTTAGTTTAATTCTTTCATCACTTATATATATATATATATATATATGTATGTATATATATATGTATATATATATATATATATACACACATATATATATATATATATATGTATATAAATAATATATATATATATATATATATATTGTGCGTGAATATATATATATATATATATATCTGTGTGTATGTATATATACTGTATATATATATATATATATATATAAATATATATATATATATATATATATAAATATATATATATATATATATAAATATATATATATATATATATATATATTCACACACAATATATATATATATATATATATATACTGTAAATATGAATAAATACACACACATATTAGAATATTAGGATTCGTTCTTTATCATTTGAAGCTAAATCTCAAACAGACCTAACTCTATCTTTTTTCGTTATCTACATTGATTGCTACGTCAGCCTTTGCTTATACATTAAATGCCTCGAGTTTAGGCAATGAATTATCAATCTATCGTCATTTAAACCTTAATCTTGTATGAATATTTGATGTAAATACATTACATTACCCTCAGAATATGGATTCATGTATGAAATATTAATAATCATTCTAAATATAGACCGTCGTTCCATTAATAATATTTTCAACATGTCTTATGTAGGCTAATCTGTTGGGGTATTTTACGACTAGCAGTTACACTGTACGTAAAGGTTTAAAGGTGACACATGAATGGCAGAGGCAAGGGACAGTAACACTGCCGTAGAAAAAAGGACAATGCCCTATACAATGACTATATATATATATATATATATATATGATCAACCCCTAAGCCCCTATCCACCCAAGATAGGACCAAGGAGGGAAAGACAAAGGCAGCTGATGACTCAGCAGATATACCTAAAGGCTTCCAAAAAAGACCCACCCATCCTTAGGTTGCAGCGACCAAAGGAACTAAAGGGTTTGAGGGTGTCTCGAACCCCAGTCTGGCGATCACCACTCAGGGACGTTACCGCATCTGTCTCCACAACCTTCATTATTATTGTTATTTCTATTTTCTTTAAACTATACACCATTTAAAACATTTGAAACTCTCTTGCATAGGTGTTATTTCTTATTTCTTCTTTCTTTATCAATACAATTTGGATTAATTTATTTCATTGGAAATTATTTAATAATGGACAGATTTATTTCTCCACAGACACAATCGAGGGCCTTCAATAATATTCACCAATGGTTATCTTCGTAATTGATTATCATATGAAAAGAGAATTTTCCATGCAGAATTACCCTTTCATTTGTAAACCATATGAAAATTCATTAGATTCCATAAAGAAAACAAAAATAATAAAATCGACTTACACAGTCACTTCATAACGATTTTCGTATGTAAAATTCCCCTTCATTCATATACCATATGAAAAGTCATTTGATTCTAGATGCAACAGTAATGAATAATAAAAAATCCACTAGAGCAATCATGTCATCACACTTCTACACACACACACACACACACACCACACACACACAAATAGAAAAAAAGGTGTGATTTTCAAAAATGACAATTTTCCAAACCATTACCTCTGTTCCTGCCGAGCGAACACATAAATGAATAACATGGTGATCACATCTACACCAAATATTTTGTGATTTAATGGCCCCCCCCCCCTCTCTCTCTCTCTCTCTCTCTCTCTCTCTCTCTCTCTCTCTCTCTGTGTTGAAACATAAATGTATTTCGATCATGTGTCATTTGTGGTTTCCAATTT
>NC_090748.1:102220876-102227919 GCF_036898095.1 Palaemon carinicauda
TCAGAACGTGCCGTACTCCCCGGAGGTAATTTTTTTCCCGGTCGACTAGGACCTAGAGACCTAAGATGTTACCGTTATACATCTTTTCAACTAACTATAAACTATGTTAGAGCTTCCTGCCCCCTACAGGGAAGAGTCTTACTAGACTCTGGAAAAGTCTCGAAGAGTACATATATCTATGTATGAATACAAGGCAAGCTAATATAGTGGTCTCGCCCTATATTAAGTAAAGCATAGTTTGTAAAGGACCACTGCGTCAATATGAAATATCGACCAGTTTTCCGCACAATACTTGTATTGGACAAAGGTTTTATATCCGCATAGGAGGAAAACCAATGCAACATAGCTTGCATAAAGGAACAATTCTATTAGAATTATCCCAGATAAGGTACATAGAATGAATGCTCAATTATACCAATAAATTGACACAGGTGAAGGAGACGCAAGGTTCTCAAGAACCAGATTATTGACAGGCAATAAATAGACAGGTTAACCACAATTATATTATATATATATATATATATATATATAAGAAGAGGATAACCCAAAACTTTAAGCATAAGTATGATAGTAAACAGAGCTTGTTTGTCTGAAAGATAAAACATTAGATGCCACTTTTAAGATACCGAGGTATCAAAGTCATAAAAGCCTGTATTACAAATCAATGACATTTGCGTTAGAAACGCTCGGCACACATGTCTGCACATATGCTAGGTTCACCTTCGGAAATGGAAGTCTGGATGGGCAACACAGTGCCCTCACTTAGTTTGTAGTACAGTATGTAACTACACACTCACCCTGGAATTAATCGTCCCAATTAAGACCACTGTTCCTCGCAGAGTTAAACAGTAGGGTTAACACCGCGACCCACTGCTACCACAGATCTCTTTTAGTTCCTCTACTTGCTTCGCATAGTGGCGAAAGAACACTCTGGAAGACTTCCAGCCAGTGTATGAACGGAGATGTTCAAAATCCATACAATTAAAGAAATTTAAGAATGAGGCAACTTTCCTCGGATCGTGACCTGCGGGTGTATTGTCAGGATCCGCTCGGCGAATAAAATATGTGATTTTCGCTCTGAGTTGATTCAGAGATAAATTTGAGCCTGATGTTTCTCCCCTGAATAGTTGACCACCCTTGAAGTCTGAAGTTCTATGAAGATAGACCTTTAGGCATTCTACTGGACATAGAGATGCATCTTCTTTCAGAGGGCAGATTCTCCAGGGGACCCCACCTGTTGGTGGGTAACTCATTCTTGGCGAGAAACGTAGGATCCGGAAACAGTTCAGTTCTTCCCCATCCAGGAACTGAACACGACCTGCCTCTCTCGAGAGGCTACAATCTCACTAACCTTGGCCCCGGACGCGAGTGCAAAATAGGAAAATAACTTTTTGTGTCAAATCCTTTAACGCACACTCTTCATTGCTCAACAGAGAAGCGAAATGAAGAACTTGTCTAAAGACCATGAAATGGGCTTTGGAGGTGCTGAAGGTCTGAGCCTAGCACAGGCTTTCGGGACTTTATTAAAGATCTCATTACCTAGGTCGACCTGGAAGGCATATAGAATGGGTCTTGTCAAAGCAGACTTACACGCTGAAATCATGTTCGCTGCCAACCCTTGACCATGGAGGTGGGGAAAAAAGATAAGCAGAAGTCTGTCAAGATCTCCTGCGGAATCTTCGCCTTGACAAAAGGCCACCCATTTTCTCCAAGATGACTCATATTGCCTTCTAGTAGATTTGCACTTATATTCCTCAAGGAAGTCTATACTGGCTTTCGAAATCCCGAAACGCTTTCTCACCGCTAGGGAGAGAAAATCATGAACTGCAGGGTCCGGGTTTTTCTGTAATGAAGCGCAGACAGTTGACTTCTGGACTCGCTGGGTCAGAACTGGATCTGGTAGTGGTACAAACTTCAGCTACAGTTCCAATGCCAGGAGGAACCACACGCTGTTCGGCCACTTGTGGGCCACTATTGCCGCTACCCTTTGAAGGATCTCAGTTTGTTGAGGACCCTCAACAGAAGGTTGTGAGGAGGGAACAGATAAATCTTGGACCATCTGTTCCAGTCGAGGGACATCGCGTCCACTGCTTCCGCTAAGGGGTCCTCGTACGGGGCACGTACAGGGGCAACTTCTTGTTGTCTTTCGTCGCAAAGAGGTCTATCTGCAGTTCTGGGACTGATTCAGAATGAAGGAGAATGATCCTGCGTCTAAGGACCATTCCGACTCTATTGGTGTGAACCTGGATAGAGCGTCCGCTGTCACATTGCGGACTCCTTGAAGGTGAACTGCCGACAGGTACCACTTCCTCTTTTCCGCCAATCGGAAGACGGCCAACATCACCTGGTTGAGAGGTGGTGACCTCGATCCTTGTCGATTCAAGTATCTCACAACTACCTCGCTGTCTATCACCACTTTATGTGGAACGAATGACGCGGGGAGACTTTCTTTAAGGTAAGGAGCACTGCCCTAGCTTCTAGAAAGTTTTATGAGAAAGGTCTTGAATAGCCTGGACCAAGTCCCCTGGACTTTTTTCCGATGAGAGTGACCTCCCCATCCCTCCTTCGAGGCGTCTGAGTGAATCGTCACCGACGGGGGAGGTGGCTGAAGAAGAACCTGACTTCTTTAGATGTCTGGCTTGGGACCAAGGCCTGAGAAGAGTACTTAGCCGAAGCGGCTGGTCTTCTCAGATCTCTTCACGCGTTTGATGCATAACTTCTCCAAACTCCGATTGCATCCTTTAGCTGTGCTCTTAGCACTGGGTCTGTCACCGAAGCAAACTGGAGAGAGCGCAGTACTCTCTCCTGCTCGTGTCTTGATATCCTTTCGGAATCTTGAAGTCTCTTGACAGAACCCGCTATCTCCTTCCTTTTCTTCGCCGGGGTGGAGAAACAGTGTGACAAAAGGTCCCAGTGGATCTTAGCCACTGGAACTTTTGAGATGGAGAAAGTCGAGACTTTTTCTGTTGATCTTGAAGCCTAGTACTCTAGGAACTGGATCACTTGACTGGAAGCTTGCAAGCATTCTGTCTCGGATGCTGCCCACACCAACCAGTCGTCCAGGTAGGCTACTACCTGAATTCCCTTTAGGCGAAATTGTTTGAGAGCTACGCTCGCAAGCTTCGTAAAAATCCTTGGGGCTATGTTTAGCCCGAATGGCATGGCTCCGAAGCGTATAGTCTTCGTTGTAGCCTGAACCCTAGGTAGGGGGAGAGTCGATGGCTAATTGGAATGTGCCAGTAGGCGTCTGACAAGTCTATAGAGACGGAATATGCCCTCTTGGGCAGTAAGGTCTTATGTGTTGCAGTGTTAGCATTTTGAATTTGCAATTCACTATGAACTTGTTAAGTGGCGACAAGTCCAGAATGACTCTGAGCTTTTCCGAGTCTTTCTTGGGAACACAAAACAGCCTCCCTTAGAAATTGATGGGCTTCACCCTTTTTCTCCAACAGTTCTTGAACGTACTCCTCCATAACGGGGGTGGTGTTGGAAAAACCGAAGGTACGGGGGTGGAGTGCTGTACCAGCTCCCGCCCAGTCCATTCTTGAGTAGGCTGTGGGCCCTGGGATCGAAGGTCCACCGATCCCGAAATTTCAGAAGTCTCCCTCCTACCGGTATCACCTCACTTGGACTGCCGTCCTGAGGTCTTGCCTTCCTGACCACGACCACCCCTGAATCCCCTTCCCCTTGAGGGGCGTCTAGACGAGCCTCTGGCTGCTCCTCTAGGCTTTGCTCGAAAGGAAGTAGACTGCCCTTCGAACGCTGGGGTGAATGCCGTAGACTGTGTCGACACGGCCTGGGGTACCCACTGAAAGGTGGTCGGGGTTTGTGCCACGATCTGGGGCACTGGGGGCAATGGCAATTGCAGTTGCTGTTGCTGTCTAAGAGGCTTGGCTGCCGAGACGGTAGCCTAGTCCTCATAGTCTTCCTCTTTGGTTGAGGACCCTCATCCGGGAAGACTTTCTTTTGATAGCCAGGCCCCACTTCTGGAGAAGGTTTCTATTCTCCAAGGCGGCTTTATCAACAACTTCTTTGACCAAGTCGGTAGGGAAAAATGTCTTTTCCCCAAATGTTGGAGGAGATTAGTTTCTTTAGCTCGTGCCTCACCGTAGCCGAGGTAAACACGAACTTCCTACAAGCTCTCCTTGCCTTGACGAAGCCATAAAGGTCCTTCGTCACTGTGGCCAGATGAGGCTTTGCCACTACCATTAACATTTCATGGACCTTGGGGTCACTTGCCATCGTCTCGAGAGTAGTCTGAAGAGACATTGAGGCAGTCAGTCTTTCTTTTGTATCGAACTCACTTCGCAAAAGAAAGTCAGACCGCTTAGGGAGGTCCTTGCCGAACTGACGTCCGGCAATATCAGCCTCCAACTTTCCCACTGAGAACGTAAGATGGACGTCCTTCCAGTCTTTGTGGTCCATAGGCAGGGCCAGCGACAAGGGTTTACACTCCTCTAGGGAGGGGCAAGACTTGCCGGCCTCGATTGCTTTTAGTACAGCCAGAAACCCTTTCTGTAAAAGGGGGAAGGCTCTAGTAGGCGAGGACACAAAGGAAGGGAGCTTCCTATTCAATGCAGCTACCTTTGAGTTAGAGAAGCCCCTCTCTTTCATCGAGGATGAAAGTAGAGCTTGAGCCTTAGCATGGTCCATCACTATGACCTCCTTCGGCTCTGTCTCCTCCTTTGAAGCTGGTTCCTTCCTCAGCCGGACATAACAGTCCGGATATGATGCCTTGCTGGGCCAGAATTCCACCCTCCAGGGGAACTGAGCCCAGCTTATCCGAGATGACGATCTTTCCAGTCATCATCGGCATGTGCTCAGCATACCTCCATGGGTTAGCATCTGAGCACAAGGGAAGGTCTTTCACATTGAGCTTTTTCTGGGGCCCATGTGATTCTGCAAGGCACTGCATTCGCAGTTCCATTACAACCGCCTTCTCCTGATTCTCCTTCTGCATTTGTTGGATCATTCCAACAATAGAAGAGAGGGCCTGTCCCAGCTCTACTGGGAGACCGGCCGATGTAGAGGGGCTTGAACTTCATCCTGGGCTTCTGCCAGGAGGTCTTCCTCCTGACACCCGTCCACATCAGACATCCTGTCATTTAGCTGGATGTCTTGCATCGCGACCGCGACTTCAGCATCCACCTGGATCTGAACTTAGGGGATCTCCTCTTGAGGCTGGGGAATCACTGCATCAGCTGATGCCTTAGGGAAAGGATACGCCCTCATCTTCTCACTTGGAAGATAAGGGCCAGAAGTGTTCTTTTGGAAGCCCCTTACCCAGGTACGAAGCTTCTTCCTAGCTAATTAAATGTCTCATTAATCAGGTTAGTGCACACAGTACATACCTGAGGGTCCCAATACCGGAGATCATCCTTGGAGACAGCGTATGCTGCGTGTCTCCTACAAAACTCATGTCCGCAGAGGTTCTTGCTGCTGACATTGCAGAAAGCACTTCCCCACTTCGGAGTGTCCTTCTGAAAAGAGAAGAAATTTCCATGAGTACCAAGTGAACTATGTATCACTGGATATGCATAGTATAGCATAACAATTCAGAAAGGAAAGACACACACTTGTGTTTCCCTCACAACCCATTGTTGCAGCCTTCCAGATAATAAAATAAAAAAATGGTTTATCTCTTCTAGAGTAACCAATGCAAGGTTTCCAGAGAAAACAGGTGGAGCTCACACCTAAGCAATGATTTTTAAAATCCTGGATAATAGACAGGGAAGAACTCAGCTTCCTATCTGAGGGCAACAGCAAAGGGATGTGCAAGAAAACACAATAGTGTTAGAAGATACAGTGCTGTACCAAAACCTTTACTTTAGTTTTCTTCTTACTGTATATGCTATACAGAAGAATACTAGTACAGTATAGGGGGATGTGTGCGGCCTGCCTTTGCCGGCCGGCACACACCACAACTAGCTTTAAAGTATACTACTTAACAGCTATAGGGCGGCAGCACTCTGGTTCAAATGCCTGTGCCGGTCGGCAGCAACTGCCGGCCGGTAACAGCCAGTGTTGGCCGCAATGGCTGCCGGACAGCAACTACACAAGGTAGTACCCAGCTGCCGGCCACACTCTTGGTGACCGGCAGACAAGGACTGACATAAGCCGGCCGGCAAAGGTACAAGACCGATGCCAGCCGGCAGCAAAAGAACCAGAGGACTACACCTGCCCGGCTGCCGGCCTCATAGGCCGGCAGCCGGGACAGGTACAGCACTAGAAGAAAAATAGAATGGATGCCGGGATAAGAGTGTACACAACCTCCAAGCCTGGCAACCGAAAGAGTGCATATAAGGAAGGGGAGAAACTAATTCAGGCTTCCTTGACCAATGCCGTCCGGCTCTGCCGGCAGGCATGGATGAGGGACCAAGAGAGGTCCGGGCAGCACTCGAAAACATAAGACCCTTGCCGGCCAGCAGCTCTGCCGGCCTGCAATGGGCTGAGTCAATTCCACATCCCAACCTATACTAGGTCCAGAAGTAGAACGACGTACAGTACAGTAAGACCCCTGCCGGCCGGCAAGGTACAGTACAGTAATGGCTAGGCCATTACGGAGATAGAGGGGGAAGGGACAAGAGGGTCCTGCCAACCTTGCTTTAGTGACAGATCACCCGCAGCCAAGAAACTTATCTTAACCTAAGGGAGATCTAAGGGGAAAGGCCAGCAATACTTGCCAGCTTCCAGAGCACCAAAGCAAGGAAGGCGTTGCTACTCCCAAGGGAAGAACTTATCCTCCCCCGAGAACAGCAACAGGACTAGTCTGGTAGATCACAAAAGAAGGAATCATAACTACAGAAACCTTCGGTAGTGACCTAAGGGAGCTAAGCTCCCTTTGTATGTGTTAGGTCAGCGAGGGGGACTCTGCCCCAAGCCAGACAACACAGACTCAGACTAAAAACTCTGTTGTTCTGTCCCTCTTGAACCATAACTACAGGAACAGGAAGGTACAGTAACACCCTAGTATAGTTTTATCGAAAATAAATTCGGAAAAAACCACTTAGGGATAAGCCCAAGGCTTAAACAGAGGGAAAGGG
>NC_090748.1:102228419-102265919 GCF_036898095.1 Palaemon carinicauda
GAAACTGACAGCTGTTGGATCCCCTTCTGTATGAATACGATGTCTTTGTATATGTATTCTCATTGCTGAGTTTGATAATGTCCTGAGTGGATGAAAGTACTAACTCCAATCAAGTCTTTTTCATTTTTCCTTTCGTGGCTATAATACATTTTATATTCATCACGTGTCAGCTTTCGTGATTTCTACATATATATATATATATATATATATATATATGTATATTTATATATATATGTATATAATTTATATATGTATATATATATATATATGTATATATGTATATATATAAATATATATATATATATATATATATGTATGTATGTATATATATTAATATATCTCTATTTATCTATATATAAATCAAAAGAGAAGAAACGGAGTCTCCATCACCATCGGACGTTGCGGTTCATCCTCTTTTAAGAAAATAAGTGGATGGGAGAGACTCAATGTATCACTGACCAAGCGTTTAATGGAATCCTTTACAAATCATTGACTCCTGATACTATCTGATATTCCATTGAGAAATTAAAGCTTCCCTGGTCTTATTTCATCATCATTTCTGATGGAGTCGGTAGATGGATGTATTTGTATTGCTCGTAGAGACCTGGATGGTTGTTATTATTATTATTGTTATTATTATTATTATTATTATTATTATTATTAGTATTATTATTATTGATATTATTTTTATTATTATTATTATTATTATTTTTATTATTATTACTTTTGTTATTATTATTATTATTATTATTATTATTATTATTATTATTATTGTTGTTGTTGTTGTTGTTGTTATTTAGTGAGATGGGTGTTACTGTATGGATATGAGTCATGGTATGACAATGTAACAATCTCCAATAGATTTAGTAGATTTGAAAACAATGCCATCAGAACGATATTGGAAGTTAAGTGGCAGGATATGATTAGAAATGAAACTATAAGAGATATTACTCGAGTGCCTAATGTGGATGAGATCATGATGAGGGGTAGATGGAGATGGTTTGGGCATGCTCTTCGCACTCCCCTAGAGAGAGTAGTTCACCAAATGTTCACCTGGGATCCACAAGGGACTAGTCACTAGAAGAGTTGGAAGACCCAGACCTACATGGCTGAGGTCTATGAAGCGCGAAGTAAGATATGATGAATAGAGAAGTATTGATTTCAAAGCTCAAGATAGAAACGACTGGCGAAATCAAACCGAGGCTCTTAGAGTCAATAGGCGTAGGAGGAGATGATGATAATGATGATGATGATTATTATTTGCTAAGCTACAACCTCAGATGGAAAAGCAGCCCAGTATAGAAAGGAAACAAGGAAATAAAACTACAAGAAAAGTAATTAACAATTAAATAAAAGAGTAACAATAAAATCAATGTCATATATAAACTATAAAAACTTTTAAAGAAAACAAGAGGAAGGGAAATAAGATCGAACAGTATTCTCAATTGTACCCTCAAGCAAGAGAACTCTAACCTAAGGCAGTGGAAGGCCATGGTACAAATTATCCTTTTTTGAATATATCCTAACTACAACACGGCAGTTTGGGAAATTTGTTGAGATTATGGTTTCCGAGTGTACCTCTCGGGGTAACCCGCTCACTAGGTATGGCTAATCCTTCTCCCCACTGCACAAGGGACGGGGAGAGGAAGAAAGGAAATTTATTTAATATATTTATATAGATAGTTAGACACTTTCTCTTTGTTATAAAAGGGAGATTGCGAAATCGACATAAAATAATATTCTTCTTGAAACAAACCATAAAAAACACCTCCCTTGGATTCTACCTTTAATTTTTATCACTCTCTCTCTCTCTCTCTCTCTCTCTCTCTCTCTCTCTCTATCTCTCTCTCTCTCCCACTGACTTGAGAACAACCTTTTTTTTCTTTTTCAAGTAAACTAAAAAACCTCTCCCTCGGATTTTACCTTTAATTTTTATCCCCCCCCCCTTCTCTCTCTCTCTCTCTCTCTCTCTCTCTCTCCCTCTCTCTCTCTCTCTCTCTCTCTCTCTCTCTCTCTGACTTGAAACAAGCCTTCCTTCTTCTCGAAGCACAACTCCAGAAGCACACAAGACACAGGATGAAAGCATCACAAACCATTTCATGAAGGTTTCTTGCCAACTTTCAGAAGTTGGAAGTGTAATTAATCACGATTTTCGCTTTCATCACAATACGCCGACTCGTAATGACTTTAATGAATTGGTTTTTGATGCCTAAACTCTAGGAGAATTATTTTATTCAAGAGGTTTCCTGTTTTAAAGGTTTAAAGGCCTCTCATGAATGGCAGGGGTAAGGGACAGTGACATTGCCGTATCAATACACGAGTGCTTAAAATCAGCGCCCAAGCCCCCTCTCCACCCAAGCTAGGACCAAGGAGGGCTAGGCAATGGCTGCTGAAGACTCAGCAGATAAACTTATAGGCTCCCCCAAATACCCTCCATCCTTATCTCAAAAGGATGGTGAGATTACAGTGACCAAAGAGAGTATCGAGTTTTAACAGGACTCTAACCCCAGTCTGGCGTTCACCATAGTGACGTTACCACATCGGCTATCAAAAAAAGCGTTTTGTTCCATTAAGTAAGAGGTAAAGTAAATGTCGTGATTGAAGTATAAGTATAAATATAAGTACAAGTAACAATAATTCTACTTATTGGACCTGAAAAGAAATACGTTTGGTGCTGGTATCCGTGAAGACAAATGACAGCCTATAGTATCATATATATTTTCAAATATAAAAGAAATGGTTTCATATATTTGACTTGCGTAAAATGTTCTAAGTTCATTCTGTTAAACTTAGTTTTGATTGGATTTTTTTTGTATTTTAATTATCTATTATATATATATATATATATATATATATGTAATCAAACATATATACATACATGTATATATATATATATATATATATAATATATATAATCATCTCCCCTTACGCCTATTGACGCAAAGGGCCTCATATATATATATATATATATATAAATACATATATATATATATATATATATATACATACATACATACATATATATTTACATATTTACACACACATACATATATATTTACATATTTACACACACACACACACACACAATATATATATATATATATATAATTTACTATATTATATTTTTCACATATGATGGCCCACCATTTGTTCAGATTTTACATATGAAAATATCCTTACCATAGCCAAGGAGAAAAAACAGTATCACATAGTTTTTTTTCTCTCCTTTGTATCTCTTTAATCTTACAAAGGCATTTAGGTAGATTTTCGAACTCATGAATATTCAAATGGTCCCAAGAAAGAGGATATAATATTATATTTTGGCCCTACAGGGAACGACATCTACAATTAATTTTATTTTTTATTTTTGAGTGATATGTAAGCGTGTGTCTTTCATTTTATTCTATTTGAGCTCTAGGTGATGTGAAATCATAATCGTTTAATACAACTATCAATCAGGTTTAGACATTTAGGGGAATTATTATTAGGGAAATATTATTTTGTCGGTTATGGGTAATAGGTAATTTTTTTTCATTGGAGCTGTGGGTGATGTATAAAAATGATAATTTAATATAACTATCAATCAGGTTTTTTGCCATTAAGAAAATGATAAATCATGATAATTCAATTTAACTATACATCAAGTTTTAGACAATAAGAAAATGTTAAACCATGATCATTCAATTCAACTATAAATCAAGTTTTAGACATTAAGAAAAAGTTAACTCATTATAATTTAATCTAACTATCAATCAAGTTTTAGATATTAAGAAAATGTTAAATCATGATCATTTAATATAAATATCAATCAAGTATTAGACATTAAGAAAAAGTTAAATCATGATAATTCAATATGACTATCAATCAAGTTTTAGACATTAAGAAAATGTTAAATCATGATAATTCAAAATAACTATCAATCAAATTTTAGACATAAAGAAAATGTTAAATCATGATGATTTAATATAACCATCAATCGAATTTTAGACATTAGGAAAAGGTTAAATCATGGTAATTCAAAATAACTATCAATCAAGTTTTTAGACATTAAGAAAATATTAAATCATAATTTATTACAACTATCAATCAATTTCTAGACAGTGAGAAAATATTATAAGGAAAATATATATAATGAGTCACTTACTTTAACTATCTGCTGGACGGTAGTCAAAGCTTATAGGTAAATGAACTGCGAATAATATCATACATAATTAAATATAGATTTAGATCTTACGGGTTTTGTTTCAAATTCCATCATTAACATATATCCTGGAGCACATCCGGCAGCTTCTAATTACTTAACTCACAGCAAAACCTTAATTAATCATTATGCTGATGAGGTCTCGTAGTGGAGATATTCTAATTATAATACGCTTTTGGGAGAATATAAGTTTTCATTTGGGTATTAAATGTATTTAAATTGAAGGTTAACTGAGGGAAAAATATATTAAAGATTGTAAAGGACGACTCGCAGTGAATCTTGTGTATTATTATTATTATTATTATTATTATTATTATTATTATTATTATTATTATTATTATTATTATTATTATTATTACTTGATAAGCTACAACCGTAGCTGGAAAAGCAGTATGCTATAAGGCCAGGGGCTGCAACCGGGAAAATAGCCCAGTGAGGAAAGGAAACAGGGAAAAATAAAATAGTACCAACATTAAGATAAATATTTCCTATATAAACCATAAAAACTTTATCAAAACAAGAGGAAGAGAAATAAGATACAGTATAACAATATGGCCGAGTGTACCCTCAAGCAAGAGATCTCTATCCCAAGACCGTATTCTCAGAATAATAAGAGTAATGGCTTTTGCTAGAATGCAGGTACACAGTTGAAAGTCTGTGACGCAATGACGCTATTTTACCTTTTGAGATTTTTTAAAAGAAAAATAAGAATTAATTGAGTTGAAAGTCTGTGACAGCTTAGACCTAGAATTACTATACTCGTATACCTTTCTGTGTCAGTCGGGAGTCAACATGAGAACCTTAAACAAAGTAGGTTTAAATTTCACATAGTTCCACATACGTGGTTGAGAGTCAACATAAAAACATCATGTAAAATCATTTAAAATTTCACATTGCTCCTCGTATTTGTGACAGGTAGAGAGTCAACCTTGAATCATGAATTAAAATAGGTTTGAATTTCTTGTAATTGTGGCATGTCGTAGATGACTATAAGATACGTCTACTATAAAGAGCACAAACGTAGATTAAAAGGGCCAGAGGAGATGTAACTTGGCTCTATGGCATATTATTCATAAAAATTTTATCATAAAACCCCATTTTCCTCCTGACTTAGAAGGGAAATGTGACTTTTATATCATTTCAATACATCAAATATCTTCTTCATTGATACGTGAAATCAAATACTCATTTCAGATTATAAAACCCTTAACATTTCAAAGGTAAAATAGTTTGTAAATATTTTATAGCCAAGCTTCAGTAATTTCAAAGCGGGTGATTACAATTTGATTTGTTCCAGCGCTGTGACTTCTGATATTTAGGTAATTATAAAAACTGAAGTTATTTCTAATAAACTGACATATTCATATCCTGTAAAGGATATTATTATTATTATTATTATTATTATTATTATTATTACGTGCTAAGCTACAACCCTAGTTGGAAAAGCAGAATGCTAGAAGTCTGAGTGCTCCAACAGGGAAAATAGCCCAGTGAGGAAAGGAAATAAGGAAACTACAAGAAAACTAATTAACAATTAATTCATTCACAGGTAGCGTCCTTGCCTGGGGATTGCCAGACAGGGGTTCGAATCCCGTTCAAACTCGTTAGTTCCTTTGATCATTGCAACCTCACTATCCTTGTGAGATAAGTATGGGGTGTTTGGGGGAGCCTATATGTCTATCCGCTAAGTCATCAACAGCCATTGCTAGGCCCTCCTTGGTTGTAGCTTGGGTGGAGAGGGGCTTGGGCGCTGATCATATGTAATATGGTCAGTCTCTATGGCATTGTCTTGCTTGATAAGGCAATGTCACTGTCCCTCCTTGCTTGTGCCATTCATGAGCGGCCTTTAAACTTTTGAAAATGAGACATTGTTCCTTTTTGGAGAGTTAGTAAGTAATTTATTCTTAATTATTACACATTTGATATAGTTCATATACTTTTGGTATCCGACTTTGAGACAATCTCTCTCTCTCTCTCTCTCTCTCTCTCTCTCTCATTGAATACGGTTCATGTAGTTTTAGGTATTTGACATTGTGATTCTCTTCTCTCTCTCTCTCTCTCTCTCTCTCTCTCTCTCATTGAATACGGTTCATGTAGTTTTAGGTATTTGACATTGTGATTCTCTCTCTCTCTCTCTCTCTCTCTCTCTCTCTCTCTCTCTCTCTCTCTCAAATAAATTATTAATCTGAAAAATATGGAATCCATAAACATTTTGAAATTGCGGTTGAAGCCAAAAGGTAAACTCGCATTTTGAACGATAAAAAAACACCCTTTTGTTACATTTTATCCTTACAACTTTTTTTTTCTCGAAACAAAAAAAAATATATTTTTTGTTTTACCTTTGTTTTTGTTTTGCAGCTCAGGTGCAGAATTGAGTCGTGTGGTAAATACAGAGTAAACGATTTAGTCACACCCTGTTTGTCTATCCATGCTTACTGTTGGGAGATAAACTTTTATAAACGTTTTATGTCAGTTTAGATTTTGTGTAAATAAATTCCACCTTTTTTGTTTTTTAATTAAAAACACAATCTTTATTTATTATTTGTTTGATTACGCATATAATAATAAATGTAATATCCATTTGTCTTTCTGAGAAACTTTTTTTGCCAGTTTAGATTTTGTCTAAATAAATTTGCTTGATTTAATACTTCACCTATTTTTTTTTTTTAATTAGAAACGTAATCTCTATTTATGATTTTCTTTATTGCATATAAAAAACGTGATATTCCTTAGTTTTTTTTTTTTAAATTATAGTTTCTTTTTTAGCTAAATAAATTTGCCTGATTTAATAGTTCACTTTTTTAAGAATTAAAATGCAATATTTATTTAATTTTTTTTTATTTATTACATATCATAAAAAACGTGATATTCCTTAGTTTTTTTTTTTAATTATGTTTTTTTTTTTGTCTAAATAAATTTGCCTGATTTAATACTTCACTTTTTTTATTTTTTTTTTTATTAAAAACACAATCTTTATTTGTAATTTTTTCTAATTCACATATGATAAGAAATGTAATATCCTTTTGTTTTTGAGAAACGACTTTTATCAGTTTAGTTTTTGTCTAAACAAATTCGCCTGATTTAAGACTTCGCCATTTTTTAAAATTAAAAACACAATCTTTATTTAATATTTGTTTATGACACATATAATAAGAAATGTAATATCTCTATTTTTCTTTTAATTCGGAATTTATTAGAAATGTAATATCCTTTTTTTTTCTTTTAATTCGGAAATCATTGATAAAATAAAGTTCATCTATTCGCATGGAAAAGAAGAACCAGGTTCTTCTTACATGTCTCAGATAATTAGAGAGAGAGAGAGAGAGAGAGAGAGAGAGAGAGAGAGAGAGAGAGAGGAGAGAGAGAGATTGAAATGATCTTATCATGCATAAGATAATTTGATATCTTTTATTTTTGTAGTGAAATAAGATAAGCAATTATAAATATAAGTTCCAATATATTCATAAACAGATAATTTGCTCATAAAGATTATAACAATACTAGATAATTCTAAACGTTTGATACGATTAAATTTTTCTATTTAATTACTACACTGAAATCAATGTTTTAATTGACTTGAATTTTCATACTTACAAATTGTTTGGCAAAACTTTAAATTCATTGATTCCATACAGTTAGATGATAATTAATTTCTATAATTACTTTCCGTAAGTAATCTATTATTCTTAAGAAACGAAGATCATATAGTGAGAATACCTTAGCCTAAAGGTATTATATATTATAAATATCCTCATTATCATGATAACTTCTGAAACTTCTTCATCACCGTCATCCCTACATTAATGGGTTGGTTGCCTGATGCGCCCTCTCCAAAAGGTATCCTCTTCCACTAAACCTCCTTCCATGTCATCCTTCACCTTATCTCGCCATCTAATTCTCTTCCTCCCTCTTTATCTTCTCCCCCTATGATTAAAGGGTCGGTTGCCTGATGCGCCCTCTCCAACCTTCTTTCCCACCATTATCTTTACATTAAGGGGATGGTTGCGCCCGCCGTTATCCTTACGTTAAGGGGACGGTTGCCTAATGCGCCCTCTCCAACCTTCCTTCCCGCCGTTATCCTTACGTTAAGGGGTCGGTTGCCTAATGCGCCCTCTCCAACCTTCCTTCCCGCCGTTATCCTTACATTAAGGGGTCGGTTGCCTAATGCGCCCTCTCCAACCTTCCTTCCCGCCGTTATCCTTACATTAAGGGGTCGGTTGCCTAATGCGCCCTCTCCAACCTTCCTTCCCGCCGTTATCCTTACATTAAGGGGTCGGTTGCCTAATGCGCCCTCTCCAACCTTCCTTCCCGCCGTTATCCTTACATTAAGAGGTCGGTTGCCTAATGCGCCCTCTCCAACCTTCCTTCCCGCCGTTATCCTTACATTAAGGGGTCGGTTGATTAATGCGCCCTCTCCAACCTTCCTTCCCGCCGTTATCCTTACATTAAGGGGTCGGTTGATTAATGCGCCCTCTCCAACCTTCCTTCCCGCCGTTATCCTTACATTAAGGGGTCGGTTGATTAATGCGCCCTCTCCAACCTTCCTTCCCGCCGTTATCCTTACATTAAGGGGTCGGTTGCCTAATGCGCCCTCTCCAACCTTCCTTCCCGCCGTTATCCTTACATTAAGGGGACGGTTGCCTAATGCGCCCTCTCCAACCTTCCTTCCCGCCATTATCCTTACATTAAGGGGTTGGTTGCCTAATGCGCCCTCTCCAACCTCCCTTCCCGCCATTATCCTTACATTAAGGGGACGGTTGCCTATTGCACCCTCTCCAACCTTCTTTTGCACCGTCCTCTCCAACCTTCTTTCACACCGTTATCCATACATTAAGGGGTTGGTTGTCTGATGTGCCCTCTCCAATGCCTTTTAGCAAAGGCATCATCTTCCACCAAACTTTAATCGATCTCTGACTATTCTTTGAGGAAAACTCCCAAATCAGAGTTCTTTTTGCTCACTAAATCTGACTTGAATTATGCATATAATTTGGGCCATTTACCCAGCTCTGGGGCTATGGAGGCCATTCAATGCTGATGCAAAAAAGGGGAGGAGGGGTAAAACAACAGCTACATAACGAAGTAAAAGGTAGAGGAGTTGGAAAGCAAGATGAAGGAAAGGAAGCGAGAACTTTATAACCTTTTTATGCTCCACAAGCTTTTTTGGGATGACATTGCTGCACCTAACATCTGGTAAAACAGTCCCACATTTATATACAACCAACGAAATAAAGCATGCACGACACACTGGCGTTCATCCTTTTATTAATCTGTTGGAAGACCCAGGCCTACATATCTGACAACTATGAAGCATGAAGTGGGAGATGATGATTGGAGAAGTATTGAATTTACAGCTCGAGATAGAGACGACTGGCGAAATCTAACCGAGGCCCTTTGATTCCAGCGAGTCTTTTTCATTCCTTTGCTTAAACGTAGCGAGAAAAACGGACGTCCAACTTGAAACCTGTCAGACAGGTCTAGGTAGACGGAAAGGCAAGAAGCGGGGAGAGGATGTAGTCCTACCCTGGGGAGAGGGTGTCGGGTGTGTGTACATATCTAAATATTTATTCGTTATATTGACAGGTCGCGTACACTAGTAAAAAAAAAGAAAATAACAATAAAAATAATAGTAATAATAATAATAATGATGATGATGATAATAATGATAATAATAATGATAAAAAGCAGAAGAAGAATAAGACATCAGCATTAACTGGCACAGCCACGTGTCATACTTAATTACCTCCATTGGGGGGGGGGGGGGGGGGGGGGATTGGAATAGGCCAGTCTAATTAACAGCTTCTCTTGATTATTTTATGAGAGACCATTGAAATTAATGACGTCACAGCGCCATTTGACTGGCGAATAGGAAATGAAGAAATAAACCCTTTGAAATTCTGAAGCATTAAGTAGTAAATGTCCTTTTTCTCGATGTTGTGGCCGATGTGGTAACATCCCTGACTGGTGACCGCCTGGCTGGAGTTCGAGAACCGCTCGAACTTGTTAGATTCTTTGGTCGCTGCAACCTCACTATTTTTGTTAACTAAGGATTAGAGTTTGGGGGAGCCTGGCATCCTTAAACCTAAAAAAAAATAATATGCCAGGCAGTTAAGACAAGCATCATTAGCCTAGGCAGGTAAGCCTGGCATCCCTAAACCTAAAAAAAAAAAAAAATAATAATAATATGCCAGGCAGTTAAGACAAGAATCATTAGCCTAGGCAGTTAAGCCAAGCATCATTAGCATAGGCAGTTAAGCCTGACATCCTTAAACCTAAAAACAAAACAGATATGCCAGGCAGTTCAGACAAGCATCATTAGCCTAGGCAGTTAAGCCAAGCATCATTAGCCTAGGCAGTTAAGCCTGGCATCCTTAAACCTAAAATAATAATAATAATAATATTCCAGGCAGTTAAGACAAGCATCATTAGCCTAGGCAGTTAAGCCTGGCATCCCTAAACCTAAAAAGAAAAAAAATAATAATATGCCAGGCAGTTAAGACAAGCATCATTAGCCTAGGCAGTTAAGCCTGGCATCCCTAAACCTAAAAAAAAATAAATAATAATATGCCAGGCAGTTAAGACAAGCATCATTAGCCTAGGCAGTTAAGCCTGGCATCCTTAAACCTAAAAAAAAAAAAAAAAAAATATGCCAGGCAGTTAAGACAGGCATCATTAGCCTAGGCAGTCAAGCCTGACATCCTTAAACCTAAAAACAAAACAGATATGCCAGGCAGTTCAGACAAGCATCATTATGCTAGGCAGTTAAGCCAAGCATCATTAGCCTAGGCAGTTAAGCCTGGCATCCTTAAACCTAAAAAAAAAATAATAATAATAATCCAGGCAGTTAAGACAAGCATCATTAGCCTAGGCAGTTAAGCCTGGCATCCCTAAACCTAAAAAAAAAAAAAATAATAATAATATGCCAGGCAGTTAAGACAAGCATCATTAGCCTAGGCAGTTAAACGTGGCATCCTTAAACCTAAAAAAAAAAAAACATAAAAAAATATTCCTTTCACAGAAATAATAATACCGGTATATTCCTTTTATAAATTAAGCGACGTCGCTATGAAATAAAAAATAGTTTTCCTTTCACAAAATAACATAAGAATATATTCCTTTCACAAAATAACATTAGAATATATTCCTTTCACAAAATAAAAATAAAAAAACATTCCCTCAGAAAAAAATAAAAAATATTCGTATCACAATCTTTTTTTTTTTTTTTAATTTTTTTTTTGTTTTTTATTTTTATTTTTTGGGGTTTTTTATTTTATATTTTTTTTTTTTTTGCTTTTTTCATTTTTGTTTTTTTTTTTTGTTTTTTTGTTTCTGACTTCTTAATGAACCTTATTTTCGTCTGTTTCCAAAATTGGGACTATGGATCCAAGGGGGGCCCAAGAGTAAGAGACGTCCCGTTTTGGTTTCTTCTTTGGTTTCCTTACCAAACGTTTTCTTGTGGGTCCGTCTTGTCCTTGGTTTTCTTCCTTCACAACGACTACTTTTTTGTCATCTTCTGCTGCAGTTTCACACCTTTCAACGTCACCCATTCCTTCTTCTTTTATAACCTTTTCCAAATCTCTCTTCTGATGTTCCTTCTTCAGTGAAGAAATGACATCCTTTGCTGCGGACAATTCTTTCTTCATTTGATCTTCTAAGTTGGTCATTCGAACAATCTTACCGTTCAATTTTTTTTCTCGTTTATTTTTGTTCTCCAGTTGTTCTCGAAGACTTTCCTTCTTCTTTGTAATTGTGAACACTGCCTCCTTTAGCTCGTGATTTTGTAGTAGAGCTTTAGAAATCTCCCCCTGCAGCTCTAGTACCCTTTTCTGATCATTAGCACGAGCCTCCATCAGCTCTTTTTCTAGTTTGATTTTCTCTAGAGCCAATTCTTCATTAAGGAAGCTTCGTTCCTCATTGGATTTTTTGAGATCTTCATTCTCTGCCAAAAGGATCGATTTCAGCTCGTCTTGAGCCTCGATTTTCTCCTTGGCCTTTTCCAGTTCCTCATTCAACTGAAATATTTTCATTGTGTTTTCTTCATCCAAAGTCACTATATCTTCAAGCTCTTGTTTCAGAGTTTCCTTCTCTTTCACAAGCGCTGATTCAATCTGATTTTGGACATCATTTTTCTTCTGAGCCATTTTCAGCTCCGCTTTCAACTCTAGAATTGATTGATAGTAATCAGCAAGTTGATTTTCATGTGCTTCAATCACTGCCTGTTTATTGGCAAGTTCCTTAGCCATGTTTTCGTTCTTTCGCCTGAGATCTTCAATCTCTGTGTCTCCGTCCGTCTGAACTGTTACATCTGTGTTAGAGACTTGTTCAGTCTTGACTTGAACTTCTATATCTCTGTTAGAGATAAGATGTTCAATCTCTACCTGAATGTCTACATCTCTGTTAGAGGTAAGATGTTCAGTCTCTACCTGAACTTGTACATCTCTATTAGAGACAACACTCCCTGTGCCTCCTGGCAGCAGCAGCTGTTCTTCCCCGCCGGAAAGCAAAGGATCCTTCCCATTGATGACAGCTTCCGTCTCCTCAGAAACTCCTTAGAGTTCCTCCTGGTCCAAGACAGGCTCGAGTGCCTTACTCTTTTCCTCCTCGGCCCAGAATTTCCTCATCAGAAGACCACCTCCCAAGATGAGGCGTAGTCCTTCCAGTTCCATCAACCTGGGTTGCTGGTCCTGAAACCCGTCTTCGGGAGAGGGTCCTCCAAGTAGATATTTCTTCCCGTACTCGCTGATCGCTTTCAATGCGTTGTTTGTAAACATCTTCGTTGTAAAACTCAGAATGCAGATCAGTTGACTTTGATCAGGTATAATTTGAAGAAATTGAAGTAGGTCCTCGCAGAAATATCGACTCCGAGATTGAAGGAGTTTTGAAGACTGGAGAAGTATTCGTTGGCTTCGAGATCGTCTCCTGAAACTGATTCCGATGATAATTCGAATGAGAGCCAGACTTTGAAGACGTCTTCGTTTGCTTTGGGAAAAATCTTCACTCGGTCTTCACCGAAACTAACTTTCTGCTCTTGAAGACATAAGCTTGTCTATATTCTCATTTTTTTTTTCCAAAACACGAATCTTATTCCGCCATTGAATATTCTTTTAGTAATTTCTTTTCCCCGAAGGAAATATATAGAATGATAGATAGATAGATAGAATGTATAGATAGATAGATAAATAGATAGATAGATAGAATTGTATTTATAAGATAAAGGTAAAATTCTGGTGAAGTGTGAATGAAGACTCGGATGAGAACGGGATGCCGTGAAGCCCTCTGAAGTCATCGTTGGGTTGGAGAAGAATCTTGTGCAAGTCTTCACCGAAAATTTCTATCTGCTCCAGTAGAAGACTTGCGTTTTTCTCCCCGAAGGAAATCTTTGAAAATATTAAAAGAAAATAAAGACACAGCATGAGATCTCTTAATATTTTCATTGGCTCCTTTTAATCCTTTTCCTGCAGCCAATCAACTGCGAGAATTTCATCTTGTCGTTCCAAAACACTGCAAGGAAAAACAATGGTTCTGTTACAATCGCGTTCCGATGCTGGGAATGTGATCGGGGTTCATTCTCTCTCTCTCTCTCTCTCTCTCTCTCTCTCTCTCTCTCTCAGCAAATGAAGAATAACATATTATATATATATACAGTATATATATATATATATTTATATATATATATATATATATATATACACTGTATATATATTATATGTATATATATATATATATATATATAAAATAAATAATTATGCTGACACACAAACACACAGATATGCTCACATACTCTGTAAATATATATATATATATATATATATATATATTATATATATATATATATATATATACACAAGCTCTTATATACATTCATGCATGTATGTTTGAATATGTGTATGGAAATGTATAGAACTCAAAGTGAACAAAAATAAATTTTGATATTATATTCTCTCAATAAATGAACACTATTGACGAACGAAACTTCCCCCATCGGATCACAATCTCCAGAATACACAGAATACATTTGAAAACAAATAAAAAATCCTTCATTCGTATAAAAGATTTATTCTTTAAAATTGATTCTCCCTCCGTGTCTCTAGCCCGAGGTCTGTTTATCCGGAGGTCGTTGTAAGCACTCGCATAACAGATGCAGTGGAAACGGACCATTTGTTACTGCCAGGGAGAAACAAGTGGCTATTCTCTCTCTCTCTCTCTCTCTCTCTCTCTCTCTCTCTCAGTGAGACCATATATCATCTTTCTGTGCTAAGTGAGACTCTGTGTTTAGTTTCATTTCTTGTGTGTTTTGTATTAATAATGTTTTCGTGTTTTTTGGGGGAGAGGGGGTGATTCTATTTTCATTTTTAGATGTTTCGTTTCATTATGTTTTTTTGTTTGTTTTATCCTCTCTCTCTCTCTCTCTCTCTCTCTCTCTCTCTCTCTCTCTCTCTCTCTCGCTAATATGGACACAAAACACTCATTCACATCTATATATATATATATAAGTATATATATATATATATATATATACACACACACATATGTGTATATATATATATATATATATATACACATATGTGTGTATATAATATGTGTGGGTATGTATGCATTTTTATATTTAGCATTGTACTGCGTACCATATTGGAGGAAGTTTAAAGAATCTGAATTGGAGTTACTTTTGGAAATTAAAAAAAGTAATATATTTCTGCCGTCTCGATTGCAAATAGATATCACAATACATATGTAACTGTTACTTTCCTTCTAAAAATATTTTCTTTTAATTGTTACTTCTCTTGTTTCCCTTGTTTCCTTTCCTCACTGAGCTATTTTCCCTGTTGGAGCCTCTGGGCTTATAGCATCCTGCTTTACCAACTAAGGTTGTAGCTTAGCAAGAAATAATAATAATAATAATAATAATAATAATAATAATAATAATAATAATAATAATAATAATAATGATAAATGGAATATATTAAGATTTATTCATCTGCTGTTCTAGATATGTATTTCATATTCTAATAATATATACTTAAATTTTCACTTCTTCTGACGTCATCTTTATGAGTGTAATAGAATTATATATATTTTATTAAAATTCATGCCACGCTTAGATTATATGAATTCTCAAGCCTTGATAAAAATAAATTTTTAGGGAAATATATGAATCAGATCATTGAGCACTTAATACATTTTTAGTAAAATTAGTCATTGGTAGAATTTAATTATACATAATTCAGCCGATGGAACAGATATGAGAATACTCAGGTGCATTATGGGAATATCCCTTTTTGAAAGATTGAAAAATGATGAAATAAGAAGAATGGCAGGTGTGGTAAAGATTACTGAGATACGAGTGTCATGACTGAGATGGTGTGGGCACGTGGTGAGGATGGATGGTGGGGAGAGAGTGAGGAGGGCTTGGGAGGAACCTCTTAGGTGGAGAAGATCAAGATAGAGGAAGAGGATTAGATGGGGGGATGAGGTGAAGGATGATATAGAGAGAAAGGTTTAGTTGAAGAGGATGCCTTTGATCTAGGGCACTAGAGAGGGTGCATCAGGCAACCAACCCCTTAATGTTGGGATAAGGGTGGGAAAGAAGAAAATAAGGTGAAGGATGACATGGAGAGAAGAGGTTTGGTGGAAGAGGATGCCTTCAATAGAAAGCATTGGTGAGGGGCCATTAGGCCCTTAATGTAGGGTTAACGGTGGGGAAGATGAAGAAGCTGATGGAACATAATAGTTTAGACTTTAATGTTAGATGATATTCATGCAACCGAAACTTCGAGGAATCGCCTTATAAAATTACTTCTAACTTCACGAATAACATTCAAAAGTTGAAACTTAAGAAGGTTTTTAAGTTTAACTGGCATACAGTTTATATATGAAATATCTATTTTGATGTTACTTTTCATGAATTATTTTATATTAATTATTCATTATTTATCTTGTAGTTCAGGTTACTCATTTCCTTATTTACTTTCCTCATTGGGCTCTTCTTCTCTGTTGAAGCCACTGTGCTTATAGCATCCTGCTTTTCCAAGTGGGGTGGTAGCTGAGATAATAATAATAATAATAATAATAATAATAATAATAATAATAATAATAATAATAATAATAATAATAATAATAATAAAGTGAGCTCAGTATCAATATTAGAATATTTTGATAATTTGTTATCACCTTTTTGTATGACAGCACATTGACAGTGATGCCCTTTTCTACCCCACACAATTCATGGAGTTTTCATTGACTACGTTCTTTGGATGGTAATAGCAGAGAGAGAGAGAGAGAGAGAGAGAGAGAGAGAGAGAGAGAGATTTTATATGGCCAAATATATGGTCATGCACTTAATATTTTAGATTATTTTTTTTTTTTTTGAGAGAGAGAGAGAGAGAGAGAGAGAGAGAGAGAGAGAGAGAGAGCACAACAAATGGAGATATGTCTCCAAGATTAAAAAAAAAAAATTTGTGGTGTTATCAAGTTAGAAGATGCTTTCTTTATCCTTCAGCCTAAAAATAAGATAACATAAAAACTGAAGCTATTTCTTAGAGAAATTATTTAACTTCTCAAATTGGTTAAGAATCAAACAAGAATTAAAAGGAATATTATTCCTTAGTAGGGAGCTGGAACTAAATCTAATTTACGCTATGAAAAGAGAGATGTCATTTTTTAAAGGTTTAGAAAAGGGAATATAAAGATCTTTTGGGGGAAGATGTTAGGAAATAAATTGAAGTAGAGATTAGGTTTCCTTTTTTTTTTAGTTGAAAAAAAAAATTCCAGAAGATTCTTCCATATACGGATATAATTTTTGTCCATTTTTCTATTAATTTTTCAATTTTTTTTTTAAAAGAATTTTTTTTTTATTTGCATCTAAGTTTGTGTCCTAAGTATTGGTGTGGATTTAAAACTGTGTGTGTCTTTGAAATGCAGATTTGGAAAATAAATTTTATCTGTCAAAATTCTTATGGTTTTCTTCATTCAAAAATATTTGGTATATTTTTTCCATAGTAATGGATTACTAACATATATGTGTGTTTGAAATATAGATTTCGAAAATAAATTTTACATGTCAAAATTCTTATGGTTTTCTTCATTCAATGATACTTGGTATATTTTTTATATATTAATGGATTACTCATAGATGTGTGTGTTTGAAATATAAGTTTCGAAATTATATTTTACCTGTCAAAATTCTTCTGGTTTTCTTCGTTCAAAGATATTTAATCTTTCCATTTGGAAGCGTTAATTATTGATAAGGATGATAAAAATGATAATAATAATAATAATAATAATAATAATAATAATAATAATGATAATAATAATAATAATAATGATAATAGGGGATACATTTTATGTAAAATACCGTTCAGGAAATATTAATATTTAATTGGTGAAAACCTTTTTCTTCTCCACTGACTTTTCAAACTTCCTTTATAGAACTCCCATATCCTGAAACCTTTACTATGACCTCAGATATCGGGATTAATAATAAATCAATGTAAATATCAACCACAATGGCATTTAATATCGAATTCTACCTTTGTGAAGAGTCATAGGTTCGAATCTCTGCCCAGCCAAAAGCGGTTATCGTAAATGAATTTACAGTGGTTATACATTCCCAAAAATAGAATTCGATATTAAAGGCTTTTATAGTCGATATTTCTATTTATTAAAATCACGAGTGTTAGTGATATATATTCATTTAATATGTTGTATACATATATATTCATAGATTTGTTAATTTATATATTTATTTAAGAGAGAGAGAGAGAGAGAGAGAGAGAGAGAGAGAGAGAGAGAGAGAGCGTGTTACTAAGACTTTAGATGTCTCAAAGACTTTTTAGTCCATTCATGTAGACTCCATTATGCCATTGGTTATAATCTTTCAGAAATTTTTATGATCTTGTCCAACTTATTCTTGAAGTCTTTTTATTATTATTATTATTATTATTATTATTATTATTATTATTATTATTATTATTGTTAATGTGACGGGCCGAGAGAGGAGTTGTGAACTCAAAGGCAGATTGGAAACGACTGAGTTATTTATTAAGGAACACTCTTCTTTATATACAAAACCTCAAGGCAACAGGACATGACCTGTTCGAGAGACAGATAATGTTACTGAGCAAAACGGAGACATGATCATTCAGGTTCTTTTTAGTGCGAGGGAAGAGCGCAGATACAACCATAATATATACAAAATAATTATGTACAATTGTGTGACACACGGTTGGTACATGGCTCCCCCCTAAAAATGACATACTGTACATGTTAAATAGGGCGCCCTGATCTAGAGAGGCGAACTGTAGGCGGGTCATCTGGCAGAAGATAAGCAGGTTTTAGACGATCAATGGAGACCCAGTCTTTTTTGCCCCGAATGTTTAGGAGGAATGCTTTCGGACTGCGTCGGATCACAAGGAAAGGGCCCGTGTAAGGGGGCGTTAGTGGTGGCTTGCTGGTGTCGTTGCGCAGGAAGACGTGCGTTGCAGAGTGTAAGTCCGTTGGTATGTGATGCTTCGCTGGGGGCTTGTAAGTCTGGCGGCACGGAGTAAATTTTCCCAAGACGTGACGTATGCGCTGGAGATCGTCGGAGGAGGTCGTAGAAGGAAAAAATTCGGCAGGGACGACCAATGGGTCGCCATACACCATTTCGGCTGCCGAGACGTCAAGGGCGTCTTTAGGAGTGGTCCTTAGTCCAAGGAGGACCCAGGGAAGCTGAGTAAACCAGTTGCAATCCTTGCAGCGGGACATCAAAGCTGCTTTGAAGGTGTGATGAAAACGTTCAACCATTCCATTGGCAGCGGGGTTGTAGGCCGTTGTCTGATGTAGGGTGATGCCCAGGAGATTCGCTAATGACGTCCATAATTGAGAGGTGAAAATTGTTCCCCTGTCAGAAGTAATATGCTCAGGGATACCGAATCTTGAAATCCATCCAGAAAGTAAGGCAGATGTACATGAGGCGGACGTTGCAGTTTCCATGGGAATGGCTTCAGGCCAACGAGTGGAGCGGTCGATGACGGTAAACAGGTAACGATGTCCTTGTGATGTGGGTAGGGGGCCTACAACGTCGACGTGAATGTGTGCGAAACGACGCTGAGGTTAAGGAAAGGTGCCCACTCCTGAATCCGTGTGTCGATGTACTTTGGAAGTTTGGCAAGAAGTACACGCACGGACCCAATCCTTAGCATCCTTAGAAATGCCGTGCCAAATGAACTTTGCCTTCAGCAGCTGTGCAGTAGAACGGCACGAGGGATGTGAAAGGCCGTAGATGAAATCAAACACCTGTCGGCGCATGGGAGCAGGAATCCAAGGTCGCGGTCTACCAGTACTGACGTCACAGAGGAGGGTGGTGTTGGAGTCTTTGAGGGGAAAATCCTCCCAACGGAGGGACGTGCAGGATGTCCTACAAGCTTGATACTCTGGATCCTGTCGTTGGGCTTCAGCCAGGGCGTTGTAATCCAATCCCAGTTGAACGGCAGCCATCGTGTTTCTTGACAGGGCATCGGCAACGGGATTCATTTTCCCAGGGACGTATTGGAGGGTGCAATTGTATTCAGCCACGGCGGAGAGATGTCGGCGTTGACGGGCGGACCAGGCGTCAGACTGTCGAGTGAAGGCGTGCACCAGAGGCATGTGGTCTGTATGAATGACGAAGGGCGTACCTTCTATGAAATGGCGAAAGTGACGGACAGCCAAGTGCACCGCCAGCAATTCTCGATCGAATGTAGAATAATCCGATTCTGCCTTGGACAGTTTTCTGCTGAAGAAAGCTAATGGGCGGGGCGAGCCTTTGACCACCTGCTCGAGTACTGCACCAATAGCGACGTCGCTGGCATCGGTGGAGAGAAGGAGAGGGGCGTGTGGGATAGGAAAAGTGAGAGCCGCAGCAGTTGATAGGGCCTTCTTTGCATTGCAGAAGGCTGCTTCTTGAAGGGGACCCCACTTCAGGTCCTTTGGCTTGCCCTTGAGGGAGGTGTAGAGGGGAGCAAGAGTGGCGGCAATGGCTGGCAGAAAACGGTGATAATAGTTGATCATGCCCAAGAATTCCTGCAGAGCTTTGACGGTCGAGGGCGTGGGGAAATTCTGAACGGCTGCTACCTTCTCAGGGAGGGGATGGACTCCTTCAGGAGTGATACGGTGCCCTAAGAACGACACTTCGTTGGCGCCAAAGGTACACTTGTCGTACCGGACTACAAGGCCGTTTTGTTGCAGGCGGTCGAGCACGATGCGCAGGTGACGGAGGTGTTCCTCTTTTGAGGAGGAGAACACAAGTATGTCGTCCACATAACATACACAGAAAGGGAGGTCCCCTAAGATGCCATCCATGAGACGTTGAAACGTTGCCCCAGCATTACGAAGGCCAAAATAGGAGTAATTGAAGGTGTATGTGCCAAACGGAGTGGTGATGGCAGTCTTGGGGATGTCTTCTGGGTTCATAGGCACCTGATAATACCCCTTCAGGAGGTCGAGCGTAGAGAAAACCTTTGCTTTGTGCAGGTAGGAGGTTACATCGGCAATGTTTGGGAGGGGGTAGTGATCCGGTTCTGTTTGCATGTTCAGGTGCCTGTAATCCCCGCACGGACGGAGGGAGCCGTCTTTCTTCAGAACGATGTGTAAGGGTGACGACCATGGGCTGGAGGCCTTTTGGCAAAGGCCCATTTTCTCCATTTCGGCGAACGTCTGTTTGGCGGCTGCCAATCGTTCCGGTGCCAGACGTCTGAATTTTGCGAAGACTGGGGGTCCCGTCGTCTTGATATGGTGATAAATACCGTGCTTGGCAGGAACCGTGGGCGTTTGGCGAAGTTCTGGACGGAAAACTTCCGGGTACGACGTGAGAAGGTGGGCGTAGGCATCCGTGGGTGCGCTGATGTGGAGAGCGAGGTTAGAGGGGGCGGGTTGAAGAGGTGTCGACAAGTACGAGTCTGCGTTGACCAATCGTCGGTGGGCGACATCGACCAGAGGGTGGAAATGAGAGAGGAAATCCTCACCGAGGATTGGCATTGTGACGTCAGCAACGAGAAACTTCCAATTGAATTTACCGTTTCCGAACGATAATGTGAGGCTCTCGTAACCGTAGGTGGGTATCGCAGATCCGTTGGCAGCTACCAAGCGGATGTCGGCAGATGTAGACAGACTACGTTTTGCCTTGAAGAGTTTCCTTGGCAAAAGAGAACGACAAGCACCCGTGTCTACCAAAAATCGCACGCCCGTTCCTGCATCCTGTAAAAAGAAAATATTAGAAACATGGGAGGCCACCGCCACAAGCGATGGCCTACTTACACGTTTTTTGGCCACTGACAATCTTTGGCACATTTCTTCGCGGTTGCCCCGAATCTGAAGTGGTAGTAGCAAAACTGCAGTGGATGGGAGGTAGTAAGTGGCTGTAGATGTCGTTCGTTGGGGCGCGAGCGATTGGTGGGTGGTGGGCGGCTTTGTCTCCGCTTCGGCACGTCATGGGGTAGGCGTGTATGTCCTACGGCATTCATGTCAGCTTCGGTTGACGTTGAATAGTCATCCTCGTTGTCAGGGTTGGAGGTGTTGATGGAGGTCTTGAAGTGGCTGTCCATAAGGGCGTCGGCTTCGGTCATCAAGTCCTTTATGGGTAAACTATCGACATCGGGTATGTCAGAGCGCACAGGTTCAGGTAAACGGCGTATCCAAAGGGCACGGAGTAGGTTCACCTCACGAGGAGAGCCGTCTGCGGCAGGTTGAAGGCGAGCGATACTGGTCATTTCCCTGAGGGCAAGCAAAGCCCTTTGGTCCCCCAACGGTTGTTGCGAGAGCTGAAAAAGCTTTGCTATGCGGGCGGCTGGCGACGGCGAGTACTGCTGCAGAAGGTATGATTTGAGGTCGTCATACGCTATTGGGGTGTCTCCTTGTTCACAAAGCCAGTCGGATATTTCTGGGAAGGTGTCCTCGGGTATCGCCGCGAGAACATAATCCGCTTTGGTGGTTGAGCGAGTCACGCCCCTGATACGAAACTGGACTTCTGCGCGCTGAAACCAAGCAAACGCCTCTCCGCTGGCAAACGATGAAAGTTTGAATGGAGCGGCCGCAGCACCAACTGCCGTAGAGTCCGCCATAGTACCAACGATGAAGGGGCGAGGGGGTGGGGGTGGAAGGAGGTGGGAGCGAGTCGACTTCCGGGGTCACCAATGTGACGGGCCGAGAGAGGAGTTGTGAACTCAAAGGCAGATTGGAAACGACTGAGATATTTATTAAGGAACACTCTCCTTTATATACAAAACCTCAAGGCAACAGGACATGACCTGTTCGAGAGACAGATAATGTTACTGAGCAAAACGGAGACATGATCATTCAGGTTCTTTTTAGTGCGAGGGAAGAGCGCAGATACAACCATAATATATACAAAATAATTATGTACAATTGTGTGACACACGGTTGGTACATTAATATCTAAGCTACAATCCTAGTTGGAAAAGCAGAATGCTATAAGCCCGAGGGCTCCAAGAGGGAAAATAACCCAGTAAAGAAAGGAAACAAGGAAAAATAAAATATTTTAAGAACAGTAACATTGAAGTAAATATCTCCTATATAAACTTTAAAAATATAGAATAGTGTGCCCGAGTGTACCCTCAAGCAAGAGAACTGTAGCCCACTGGAAGTCTATTCCAAGTATTTGCTATTTTGTATGCAAAGATTTTACCACAGTGATTGATGTTGTATCTTTTCAATTCCAGTTGAGAGAGAGAGAGAGAGAGAGAGAGAGAGAGAGAGAGAGAGTAAACGTATAGTATATCCATTATGTATAGTGACGTGTGATAAAGCTGAATCCCTTTCATACATAATACATCCGAAGAAAATGAATATTCAAATCTGATGTCGTTTCAAATATCAGTGAAAATGATTCAATTCTTTGTGCTCATTTCGGTGAGTATGATTTATGCATTCATTCATCCCAACGCAACCAGATTTGGGTTCATTAAGCCTCCGTGGGTTTGTAATGAAAAAAAAATTGTATTTTTGCTTTTTTTTTTGTGTTTGTCCGCTCTAATGTTTTGAGTTTTATTACACATGTAAATGACGGTGTTAAAGATAGGAAGCATAAATTACTTGGATCTTTTGAAGTAGTTTTAAGTGATTTTATTTTTATTTTATTTTTACCAGGTTGGTTCGAACGTGTGGTTTCCAGAAAGTTATACATATATATATATATATATATATATATGTTATATATATATATATATATATGTGTGTGTATATAATATACTTTATATATATAAATATATATATGTATATATATTTATATATATATGTATATATATGAATATATATATATATATATATATATATATGCACACACACATATACTTTCTTTCCTATAAAATACTTCAGTCAAGAACCCTCCAATCACTAATTGAAAACTACTCTGCTCCGGTAGTTTACATATTATACATCAGGACAAAGCCAATAGAAATAATTCATATCTGGGCCCATCTCCTATTTTCATGGAGAGAGAGAGAGAGAGAGTTGACGTAGGATGACGTAAGCGCTGCTCTGGCTTTTAACCCTTTTACCCCCAGGCTCTCTGGAAATTTCCAACCCTTAACCCCCAGGGGTTATTTTTTTTCCAGCACATTTTGCAGTATATTTTTTAAAAATTGCTCTAACAGCCTTAATTTTTGTCATAGAGAGGTCAGGTTGGTCTCATTCTCTTGGAAAAGGCCTGAATTTTCTCAAAAAATTATCAAAAATATGAAAAAAAAAATTTTTATAGCATTTTTTTGCATGGACGTACCAGTACGTCCATGGGGGTAAAGGGATGGCTTTTGTGAAACGTACCAGTACGTCCTTTGGGGGTAAAAGGGTTAATAGCAACTCTATCTTAGGGGGAATATAATGCAAATTGGAAAACGTTCAACTTTGGTGTAGTGTTAGCTCTAAAAGAATTAATTGAACTAAATAATTTATTTGTAAATCCTCTTTTCTAGTCTTGAATATTTAATTTTCTTTAATGAATTGAGAAGTTTATTTTCAAATTATTTTTGTTCGTACTATGAGGGGTTCGTTAATTTTGTAGTTTATTTATCTATTTATTTATTTCCTTTCCTCACTGAGCTATTTTTACTTGGTGGAGCACTTTGGCTTATAATATCCTTCTTTTCGAACTAAGGTTTTAGTTAGGCTAATAATAATAATAATAATAATAATAATAATAATAATAATAATAATAATAATAATAATAATAATAATAATAACAGAAATTGTATATGCTAAAAAAATAGATGAAAGTTTAATGCACATTTACAAAAGCTAATTAAATTTCAAGTTAGTAACGTAACATTTAAGCACTTTATCTTTGTTAATTCATAAACCTACAAAATTGTTTTAAATCAAAGAAAACGACATAAGTAGATTTACCTCCATCGAGATCATTCTCTCTCTCTCTCTCTCTCTCTCTCTCTCTCTCTCTCTCTCATAATTCTATCCCCATGTAACGACAATATCATCAAGATACTTTCTCTCTCTCTCTCTCTCTCTCTCTCTCTCTCTCTCTCTCTCTCTCTCGTAACTCTATTCCCACGTAACGACAATATCATCCAGGAAACGAGATGAACGAAAGAAACATCAAGGAAAAGAGCGAAGCAGTTATCCTATATCCTTCCTCGAGGGTAGCACGAATACCTTACGTAGGATATTGGAATTTCGAAGGTAAATGACATTAATTTTCCTGACAGATTTGCAATATAAAGTTACAAGAGCTTTGGGGAAATGACTCTTCGTCATATCGGGTGTTGGGATTAAGTCGTTATTGGGAACCTAAGACCCAACACTTTTCTGTCTCGGCATTGTTACTTGCAATATACTGTCCGAGATTTAAAAAGAGAAAGAAAAAAAAAACCGGTTTTTATTATCTGAAGAATTCATGTATAAATAATTGTCTCTATGCAATGTCTTAGAATATACTGTACAAAATTGAATTTTAAGAAAAAAAACTAGTATTCATTATGTGAATAACTTATGTATGAATTATTGTTTTTATGCAATGTCTTTGAATATACTGTACAAGATTGAATTTCAAGAAAAAAATTAATATTCATTATGTGAATAATTTATGTATACATTATTGTTTTTATAGAATGTCTTAGAATATACTGTGCAAGATTAAATTATACGAAAGAAATATCTAAAGATAGTATTTACTTTCTTATTTCCTTTTCTTCACTGAGTTATTTTTCCCTGCTGGAGCCCTTTGGCTTATAGCATCCTGTTTTCCAAATTGCTAAGAGCCTTTGCAAACTTTAGCCACCCTCCTCCCCCTTCCGTCAAAACCAAAAAATGCTCCTATGCCCCCGAATATTGCAACGCCAAAATATTTTATTTTCATGAAGAGCCATTGCCGATTATGATAAATTTACATGCTATTTTGTCTATTATATCAAAAACTCAAATATAAACTCTTAACCATACATACATAACAGCACATTCGTAAATACATATAAACATATATATATATATATATATATATGTGTGTGTGTGTGTGTGTGTATGTATGCATATATATATATATATATATATATGTATGTATGTATGTGTGTATGTATATATATATATATATATATGTATGTATGTATGTATGTGTGTATATATATATATATATATATGTATATATATACACACAAACATATATATATATATATATATATACACATATATATATATATGTATATATACATAAAAAGATACATGTATATATATATACTGTATATATACATAAAAAGATATATATATATATATATATATATATATATCCGTAACCCATGCCACCATAACAATAGAAAAACTACCAGGAAAGGAAGAAATAGCGAACAGTGGAAAAACAGAGACAGGAAGAGTGAAAGACAAAAAACTTTTTTGGTTCGAACGAGCAATAAAAGGAAAACTGTTCCATATTCGAGAATATTCTGTACTATTTTTTTTTTTTAAAGTGTCGATAGTCACATTGATGAGAAAAATGAAAAAATGAAATAGAAAAATGTGTGTGATATCGGAGTCTACTTTTATTTAATTGTATTGATATATTTTCTTGATTTAATTTATTTGATTTATATAAATATTTGTATTTGCTTTAATTGATTTTTTTTTATATATAATTTAATTAATATATATATAGATATGATTATATATATATATATATATATATATTTGTATTCAATTTGATTAAATATACATAATATATATATATATATATATATTATACATATATTCAATTTGATTATATATATATATATATATATATATTATATATATATATATATATATATATATATAATTTTATGAATATATTTTATTAATTTGATTTAATTAATCATATTAGTATATTATGTATTTTCAACATTGGGTCTAACCACGGATAATACATTTTCCACATAGTTATAAGGTTCAAAGGTCACTCATGAGTGGCAGAGGCAAGGGACAGTGACAATGCCCTGGAGACAGGACAACGCCTTAGTGACTGAACACATACTGTATACATATGATCAGCTCCTACCCAAGCTAGGACTAGGGAGGGTCAGGGAAAGTATGGCCTTACCTGCTGAATCATCAGCAGCCATTGCCTAGCCTTCCATTGTCCCAGCTGGGCGGGGGGGGGGGGGGGGGGGGGGCACTGATCATATGTAAATATAGTTAGTCTCTAGGCCCTAGGGTATTGTCCTGCTAGGTAGAGCGTTGTCAATAACACTTGCCTCTGCCATTCATGAGCGACTTTTAAACCCTCTAATAATGTTATTATTGTTATTATTATTATAATCATTATTATCATTATTATTATTATTATTATTATTATTATTATTATTATTATTATTACTTGCTAAGCTACAATCCTAGTTGGAAAAGCAGGATGCTATAAGCCCAAGGGCTCCAACAAGGAAAATAGCCCGGCGAGGAAAGGAAATAAAATTTCCCAGAGAAGTAATTAACAATTAGAATAAGATAAATCTTATATATGTATTATTTGCAATTAATATAATATTTTTCTTCACCTTTCAGAGGTATTGGCAATACTCTCCATAGTGACTGGGTGCTGCTCTATTCAAAAGAGGCAATAGACTGTACATCATTTAATTGGTAAGTACATGAAAAATTATGTCGTTATAATTTTAATCGAAATAAGTGTTCAATGTTGAATTATTTTTTTTTCTATCTATTGACTGCTATTAGGAATATTCAGTTACTCTTTGATCATGTTCAAATACATGTATATAATCGTGTTTTAGATAATTTAGGTTAATAATTCAAAAGATTTTATATCTGTTTTTATCTTTGGTGAATGACAATTGTTTTACAAACTCTTGTTTGATCGTGAAAAGGGAATTTCCTTAACAAATAAGTGGTTTTTAGTGGCTGAACAAACATTATACGCTATATAATTCAAAATTAAGTAACAGTAAGGCATCGTGGATGAGACATGTAGGCAGAAACTTTCCCAAGTATTCAGCAGGTTGCGTCGCCTCGTAGAACGCTCACCAACAATGCGTTAAACCTTCCAAAGAACATCAAATGATCCTGCTTTAAGGTAAAGGTGGCTGGTTTCAGTTTCATTTGAATTGGTACTCACCAGAACGTGTGTGTGTGTGTATATATATATATATATATATATGTGTGTGTGTCATATATATATATATAATATATTTAAATATATATCATATATATGTATATTATATACATATATATATATATATATATATAAATATATATATATATATATTTATATTTATATAAATATATATATATATATATATACTGTATATAGTTATATATATATATAATTTATTTATATATATAAATATATATTTATATATGTATAATATATATATATATATAAATATATATATATATATATATATATATATATGTATATATATACAGTATATTATATATGTGTGTGTGTGTGTGTTTATTTGTACTTGAGCGCATAACAAATAGATAGCTTCATAGATAATTAGGTAGTCATTTCGATATTGACATAAAAATACCATTATCCGTAAGTAATAAACCAAATTTGCAGCAACTTTTCCGATTCACTTTCATTCGTTTTCCTAAAATACTGATCTATCAATATCATGAAAATTCCCTGAAATAACGTAAAAACAAATACCATTTCTCAGAGCACAGCAATACTCAACTAATACCGCCCTTGCTGACAGACGAACTTAACAGATTGCATAATGATATTCTCGTCTGCAATGGAGAAATTTTCAGCGTGAATTAGCGTGCAATTTTCGAACGGTTTCAAATAGTTCATTGCGAAATTCCCAGCCTTAATTCCCCGATACAAGAGTGGACGAAATGTCGTACATATATCGGAAAGTATTTTCCAGGAATTACTGGTTAGGAGGAACCGATAGCGAACTTATCCAGAAACAAAATGGATAATGAATTATACGACGGACTGGATTCTGGTTTTTTCAGAGGGGAGGGATATTGGTTATGATAATCCTGGTATTGGGAAGGTGTAGCTTAATAGAAATAGAAAAGGGTGAATGTAAGGAATAGGAGAGAGTGCAAAACTCGGAAAAAGGAGTGGGTGTAGAAATATTATCATGAAAAAGATGAAGAGAGCATAAAATTATTATCTTGGAAGAGATGAAAAGAATATAAAAATATTATCTTGGAAAAGATAAAGAGAGCTTAAAAATTATTATCTTAGTACAGATAAATAAAGCCTAGAAATATTATCTTGAGAAAGATGAAGAGAGCGCAAAGCTATTGTAAAAAAGGAAAAAAAAGTCGAAGTTAAGAGAAGATTAGTCAAGGATAGAAAATTTTAGGCATTCAGCTAAAACAAAATATCTTTGTAGACGTTTTTCTTTTTATTCTTTTAATTATTCTTCAAGATAAATTGATTTTTTATTTTATAATACTATTTTTTGTTGAGTTTTGTTTCTTATATATGTTGATTTTTTTTTTTCAAATATAGTCTATTTTTAATAAAGAAAATGCAAATACATACTTTTTCATTACTTCAAGTTCCATTGATCTATAATTTATAATACTGCTTTTTAAAATGAGTTTTGTTACTTACATATGTTGATATTTTTTTACATAGTCTATTTTTAATGAAAAGGTGCAAATATATACTTTTTAATTTATTTCTTTTAACTTCAAGTTCCAATGATATATGTTTTATAATACTGCTCTTTTTAATGAGTTTTATTTCTTATATGTTTATTTTTTCGAATGTAGTCTATTTTTAATGAAAAAATGGAAATCCATATATACGACTCTCACCTATAAAACTCTCATTAAACTTTTTTCTGTCAATATGAACTGATCTATATCATACGAAAAGGATAATGGAACGTAAATATAAAAGTAATATTATTGCTGCAAAAATGTTTGTGATATACAGTATTCGCTGTTTTTAATTTGCATTTCTCACTCAAGTCTTAAAGCAAAATTAAATTAAAAATAATTAACTGAATTTTAATTAGAAATTGCTTATAAGGTCAATACAAAGAAAATGTATTTTTTTTTCATTATTTTCACTTACAAACAGTTATCAGATGAAATCATTTATTTTTCCAATACAAAAAATCTCTGAGTCTCCCAACAATATACAATTTACACAGAAAACTCAAAACTATCATAGATGTGCATTAGTAAGTGATGGCCGATGCGGTAACGTCTCTGCCTGGTAATTGCTAGGCTGGAGTTCGAGTGCCGCTCAAACTCGTTAGTTCCATTGGTGGCTGCAACCTCACCATCCTTGTGAGCTAAAGATGGGGGCTTGCAAGAGCCTATAGGTCTATCTGCTGAGTCATCAGCTGCCATTGCCTGGCCTTCCCTGGTCCTAGCTTGGGGGGAGAGGGAGCTTGTGTGCTGGTCATATGTATATATGGTTAGTCTCTAGGGCATTGTCTTGCTTGGTAGGGCAATATCACTGTCCCTTGCCTCTGCCATTCATGAGCAACCTTTAAACCTTTAAGCCCGTAAATTGTGATAAATGGTATTAAACTGAATTTATATATATATATATATATATATATATATATTTATATATATGTATATATATACATATATATATATATATATATGTATATATATACATATATATATATATATATATATATGTGTGTGTGTGTGTGTGTTCAGTCTCTAGGGCATTGCCCTGCTTGATAGGGTAATGTCACTATCCCTTGCCTCTGCCATTCATGAGTCAATTTTAAACCCTCAGATTGTATTATTATTATTATTATTATTATTATTATTATTATTATTATTATTATTATTATTATTATTATTATTATTATTCAAGCCTTTATATTCTGTTAATATCTCGTAGCCAAAATAAAATGGTGTTAAGTGTTAATCTCTAAATCCTCGCATTCATAAAAAATAAACATAATTAAACTCTATTTAAATCCACAATTTAGATAAAAGGCTTTTCAATATATAATCCTTGATTTAACTTTGCAACCATAAAAGAGAGCTTTCGTTGTTCGAAGCTGTGATTCATAAGCTCTATTGTAAGTTTTAAAGCTTTTATTCATGTATTAAGTTGTCCAGATAATTATCAGGAACTAAACTGATGTTGTTTAGGGGCAAGATATAACCAACATTTCACTCCGTCAACTAAATCCTATTGAAACTATCAGTAACAATAAAGTCAGTTTCAGCTGTGGAAGTAGGAGAATATTCTCCAAACAATAGTAATATATTATTATTATTATTATAATTATTATTATTATTATTATTATTATTATGATTTGCTAGGCTACAACCCTAGTTGGAAAAGCCGGATGCTATAAGTCCAAGGGCTCCAACAGGGAAAATAGCCCAGTGAGGAAAGGAAATAAGGAAAAACTAAAAGAGAAGTTTAAGAATAAAAATGATATTCCATTTTATTTTTTCACTTAATGTGCCTTTCATCCAAGTGTAAAAATAAGAGAGAGAGAGAGAGAGAGAGAGAGAGAGAGAGAGAGAGAGAGAGAGAGAGAGAGAATATAATTCACTACTTCTTGGATTGATTTATTTCCTTGTTTCCTTTCCTCACTAGGCTTTTTTCCCTGTTGGAGCCCTTGGGCTTATAGCTTCCTGCTTCTCCAACTATAGTTGTAGCTTAGCTAATAATAATAATAATAATAATAATAATAATGATAATAATAATAATAACAATAACATGATATATTGTACTTTTATTAAACATACAAATAGCTTACCTATATGGGAGTTGTTCTTAGTTGACATCTCCTATTAGTATTGAAATTACAAAAATATAAGAAAAACTCGTTTTAATTACACATAACGTTAAACAAATGTCTAATTGTATAGAGAATTATCTTTATATAATCAAAACTAGAGAAGCATTCAGTAGAGCGTAAACCTCCGCCACGACAGCTTATTTCTCGACCTTTTGCGCGACCTTTACCTTATTCTTTGTCCTTAACATGTATTAATTGGCGTGGATTTTCATACATTCAAATATGAACTCAGTTTGAAGTCTCTGTGATAACGATGTCCATACTTATGGCTGATTAGTTGAATTGGACATTTTGCTTAACCGTGACCTTGACCTTTGACCTTGACCTTCCAAGATTTAATAATTTCTCTGCTTTTTACATAACAGTTAATCCCTGTAAGTTTCATTACTCTATGATTAAAGTTGTGGCCACGAAGCTGTTCACAAACAAACAAACACACACACATCAGGGGGTAAAAGATAACCTCCTTCCAACTTTATTGGCATAGGTAATGCTACAGAGGAAAAGATTATTTAAATAAGAAAACACACACCAAACAAACACACAAACAGAGGGTGAAACATAACCTCCTTCCAACTTCGTTGGCGGAGGTAATGATAAAGAGAAAAGATAATTTAAAGCGAAATAATTCAGACAACAGAATGTACATCGCTTCGATATAGTCCAAGATAATATTACGCAAAAATAAGATGCAAATTGCTTCGTTTGCATCTGACAACAGGAATCTCATTGCATAATGATATGTCATAAGTAATTGGGACGTAAGAGCAGGAAAATGGGAAAGCTGTTGAGCTGAGAGAAAGAGAAAAATAGGATGTTGATTCTGGACAAAAATTATATCCTTAGCACTATCTAAGAGTCGATATCCTTTTATATGAAAAGAGAAAGGGCCTGGCTATATATATACATATATATATATATATATTATATATATATAATGTGTATGTGTGTCTGTGATTGTGTTTTTTTCTGTGTGTGTGTTTGTGGATTGACGAACTAACATAGAAAGGCCATAAACAGACGCAAGTGGGAGGACATGTTTGATGCATTTGTTTTGCGGTTCACTATATATATATATATATATATATATGTATATGTATGTATATATACAAACATATATATATGTATATATATATATATATATATATATATATATATTCCTGTCACGCTCAACAGCAACCACTCAGAAAACAACAATCTCCCACAAATTGCCCAAACTAGCGTTTTGCAGATGGGAATGGGAAGGGGCGAATCTGTGTGTGCATATCAATCTAAATATTTAGCCGTCATTTTTGACGGGTCACATATACTAGTATCTTCACATATTCTGATTGCTTTAAAACCACTGATATGAGAGAGAATTATTAATGCCGGTATGAAATCATCAGCATAACATTCTGTATAAAATAGCATTGAAATTGTGGTGTTATTGAAAAGTTAAGTGTTTCGAATGATGTGAACAAATCTATACGAGAATTAAGAAAACTATTACTTATTTGAGTAATACTATTTAGGTATTTTGATAAATCGTCATAAAATGCAGTGAATATCACTAATATGGACTATAGAATGTATTTTTATAAATCGTCATAACATGGAGTGAATATCACTATTATGGACTGTTCATAGAAAGATCTACGTCATGGGTACTTATTCAAATATATCAGAAATTGAAGGTAATTAAATTAATGCTTAGGTCTGTAGAAATACGATATATTTAGAGTAGTTTCAAGTAATGTTTAAACATGGGTGCTTCAAACATCGGTTGTTAGAGTGCTAACAAACAAATATATACATACATATTCCTTACATACACACGTACAAACACATGTACACAAAATTACCCTCAGGTGATAGTATGTTCACAGATAAACAAGTGCATACACACATAAAAATACATGTACACAAAATAACCCTCAGCAGATAGTATCTTCACAAATAAATGTATACACACATATAAACACACGCACATAACACAACCCTCAGCTGATAGTATGTTCACAAACAAATGTATAAACACATACCTTGTATACACACACATACATACACAATCTCAGCTGTTTGTATGTTCACAAATAAACAAATGCAAGCACACATACAAACACACGTACACAACATAACCTTCAGCTGATAGTATGTTCACAAATAAATGTTTAAACACATACCTTGCATGCACACACATACACAAACGCACGAACATAAAACAAACAAATTGTGGCTGACCGTGAAACGAAGTATCTATTTTTTTTTTCATTGATTTTTTTTTTTTTTTTTTTTTTTTTTTTTTTTTTTTTTTTTTTTTTTTGGACCCATATGGCAGACAGACCTGACCAAAACTGTTGTTTGCAAATATACAGCTTTTCACGCATACCCTTTGATTTATGTATTACATCGGCGTTCCAATAATATTTCTGTTGATATGTGATACCTTTTTCACGTGAGGTTTAATGGCTTCGAATATTGTTCTACCAAAACATTTTGGACTGATAATGATTGCTTGAAATATTCCTTTTGAATTTACTAATTATTATTGTTGTTATTATTATTATTAATATTATTATTGTTGTTGTTGTTGTTGTTGTTGTTGTTTTTGTTGTTGTTGTTAAATATTATTATTATTATTATTATTATTATTATTGTTGTTGTTGTTATTGTTGTTGTTGTTTTTGTTGTTGTTAAATATTATTATTATTATTTTTATTATTATTATTATTATTATTATTATTATTATTATAATTACTTGCTAAGCTACAACCCTAGTTGGAAAAGCTTGAAGCTATAATCCCGAGGACTTCAACTGGGAAAATAGCCCATTGAGGGAAGGAAAGAAAGAAAAACTACAAGAGAAGTTTAAAACAATAGTAACATTAAAATGAATCTTTCATACATAAAGTATAAAAACTTGAAAATAATACTGAAAAAAACTAAAAAATAACGAGAGGAAGAGAAATAAGATAGAATAGTGTGCCCGAGTGTTCCCTCAAGCAAGATATCTTTAACCCATGACTGTGGAAGACCATGGTACAGAGGCTTTGGCACTACCAAAGACTAGAGAACAATGGTTTGATGATGGAGTGGCCTTCTCCTAGAAGAGGTGCAGTCAAATTCTGCTTTAAGCAACCTATACGTGTGTGTGCTTGCTTGCGAGTATATTTATTGTTTTTGTAGATTTGTATATTCTCCACATACTTTTTTTTTTACACGTGATTTCCCAGAGGGATTTTGAATTTCTTTACTCAGGTAGGATCAGGTATGTGTATTTGATATTTTATTATCTATGCCAGTCTTTGATTCACAGCAGTTCTGCAATTTATAATATCTCTGGTATATTTTTTTTAGTTATACGAGCCCTTGAATCAATAATATTTCTTGATATTATTGTTGAAGACCCCGAAATAAGAAAATAAAAAAAAAAAACTTATTTAACATGAAATATTGAAATCGAAAAGATACTTGTCTACAAAAACCATACAAAAAGTGTGGAATGATATGAAACAAATAGGAATGTCCTTAAATTAATAAGATTTCTTGATACTAAGGTTTGAGATTCCAAAATAAACAAAACTTATTAAACATAAAAGATCAGATTCGAAAAGAAATATGTCAACTTGTCTAAAGGACGCTACAAGAACTGTGGAATGATATGAAATTAATTGACGTGGATTTTCATGCACTCGAATATGAACACAGTTTGAAGTCTCTGTTACAATGATGTCAAAACTTACGGCTGATTGCGTGAATTGGACATTTTGCTTGACTGTGACCTTGACCTTTGACCTCAACCTTCCAAAATTTAAGCAATTCCAGCTTTTTACATAAAAGTTACACCCTGCAAGTTTCATTACTCTGCGATTAAAATTGTGGTCAGGAAGCGGTTCACAAACACACAGACACAAACATGGGGTAAAACATAACCTCCTTCCAACTTTGACGGCGGAGGTAATTATGGGAATAAAACTAGTCCAGTTGGTAGAAGGACATAAAAATCAGTGGGAGGGGATGTTGTAAGAGCATTAATATCTAAATGGAAATATCTGATTCGATGAATTGTACCGAGGCGTAAAATACTGTTTTTAGAAGTACGTTTTAAAATAGTCGATTTCCAATTTTCACTTTAGCTGATGGACAGAAAATAAACTATAGTTCTTTTCGATCGTCATCTTTGTTTGTTTATAGTTTGTCTTCAACGAATTTCCTCCCACACAGTATTTTTGGAAACAAAACCCATGGCATTATCTCTGCTTCTTTGTGCTTGATTCTCTCTCTCTCTCTCTCTCTCTCTCTCTCTCTCTCTCTCAGAATATGGTACGCATCGAGACTGCCTCCCAATGGAATTATTGCTTTATAAAACCCTTTTGCTATAAATATCTCTGCTTCTTTGTGCTTGATTCTCTCTCTCTCTCTCTCTCTCTCTCTCTCTCTCTCTCTCTCTCTCATTCTGTTAAAAATATCTCTGCTTTGTGTTTGATTTTCTCTCTCTCTCTCTCTCTCTCTCTCTCTCTCTCTCTCTCTCAGAAGAATAAGTTTCGTATCAATAGAGTTCCAGAGGTGGACATAATTTTAGAATTAATCTTTCTTTCTATTCTTTGTCACATGTCCGTTCGTTCATATGGCTAGTTTAGAGAGAGAGAGAGAGAGAGAGAGAGAGAGAGAGAGAGAGAGAGAGAGGTGGTTAGATAATTCTGATATACATTAAGAATATGCTATTTTCTAATAATAGGTATCAGAGAGAGAGAGAGAGAGAGAGAGAGAGAGAGAGAGAGAGATATGCTATTTTCTAATACTAGATACCACTGAGATTGCATAGTTTGTTGAAAGAGGAATATAGTATTTTAATAGGTAGTAGGTTCGCCAGGGCACCAGCCACCCGTTGAGATACTACCGCTAGAGAGTTATGGGGTCCTTTGACTGGCCAGGATACGGTTTTTTTCCCTTTGCCTACACAGACACCGAATAGTCTGGCCTATTCTTTACAGATTCTCCTCTGTCCTCTTACACCTGACAACACTGATATTGCCAAACAATTCTTCTTCCCCCAAGGGGTTAACTACTGCACTCTAATTATTCAGTGGCTACTTTCCTCTTAGTAAGGGTAGAAGAGACTCTTCAGCTATGGTAAGCAGCTCTTCTAGGAGAAGGACACTCCAAAATCAGACCATTGTTCTCTAGTCTTGAGTAGTGCCATAGCCTCTCTACCATGGTCTTCCACTGTCTTGGGTTAGAGTTCTCTTGCTTGAAGGTACACTCGGGCACACTGTTCTATCTAGTTTCTCTTCCTCTTGTTCTGTTAAAGTTTTTATAGTTTGTATAGAAAATATTTATTTTGATGTTGTCACTATTCTTAAAATATTGAATTTTTTCTTATTTCCTTTCCCCACTGGGCTATTTTACCTGTTGGGCCCCTGGGCTGATATCATCCTGCTTTTCCAATTAAAGTTGTAGCTTAGCATTTAATAATAATAATAATAATAATAATAATAATAATAATAATAATAATAATAATAATAATAATAATAATAATGATAATAATAATAATAACCATATCCAAGAATATAAAAACTATTTTATTCTTATTTCACATAGTTAAAGGCTTAGTCTTTATCAAAGAAGAACTATTTATAATATCTGAAATTGATATTAGAAAGTATTTGAACGTATCTATGTGTTCATATAAACACCGTTTTAATTTTTTCACATATGAACTTCAATTCTAAATTGATGTCTATACGAATATAGAATATCTTAACTAATTCTTAGCTAATTCTAAACAATTCAAGATTAAATCTTTCACTTAGATAGCAATGTACCCTATGTGGTAACGTCCCTGTCTGGTGATCGCCAGACTGGGGTTCGAGTCCCGCCCAAACAAGTTAGTTCCTTTGGTTGCTGCAACCTCACTATCCTTGAGAGCTAAGGATGGGGTGTTTGGGGAGCCTATATGTCTATCTCCTGAGTCATCAGCAGCCATTTCCTGGCATTCCTTGGTCCTAGCTTGGGAGGAGAGGGGGCTTGGGTGCTGATCTTTTGTAATATGGCTAGTCTCTAGGGCATTGTCCTGCTTGGTTTCTCGGTATGAATTTCCTC
>NC_090748.1:102278775-102314735 GCF_036898095.1 Palaemon carinicauda
GTGCTAACAGGAAGATGTCCAATTGGAGTGTCTCTCCTTAAAAGTTCTTCCTTTTAGAGGAAAAAAAATTACTTCAGATTGAAGAATTTTAGCTTTCCCTGGTCCTTCAATATTCTCTACTTCTGTGTAGTTTTTGCCTTATTCTGCACAATCTTTATTTTTGGATCTTCAACATTATGGACTTTACTTTCTCATTTCAAATCCGCACAATCGTAAAGTGATCAACAAATAATAACTAGCTCTCCTTTTCGGATACTTTATTTCTTCTCTCCCGTTCTAATTCCTGTCTCCCTCTTCCTGCATTTTCTGTCCGAATCCTTTCAAATAAATCAGTTATTAGTCTTCAAAATTCTTGTTTAGCTTTTCATAACTGCCTTCCTGGTTCCACTTGTCGTTGATCCCTTTCGTCTTAGAAGAAAGAAGTCTGCAAAACAAAAATCTTGAAGACTTCTTCTTTCTCTCCATGAGGAAGAAGAAGTCTTCAAACAAGAATCTTGAAGACTTCTTCCTCATGGAGAGAAAGAAGAAGTCTTCAAGATTCTTGTTTTGCTTTTCATGACAGCCTTCCTGATTCCACTTGTCGCTGATCCCTTTCTTCTTAGAAGAAAGAATTCTTCAAAACAAGAATCTTGAAGACTTCTTTCTCTCCATGAGAAAGAAGAAGTCTTCAATGCAAGTATCTTGAAGACTTCTTCCTCATGGAGAGAAAGAAGAAGTCTTCAAGATTCTTGTTTAGCTTTTCATGACTGCCTTCCTGATTCCACTTGTCGCTGATCCCTTTCTTCTTAGAAGAAAGAAGTCTTCATAAGCAGAATCTTAAAGACTTCTTCCTCATGGAGAGAAAGAAGAAGTCTTCAAGATTCTTGTTTTGCTTTACATGACTGCCTTCCCGATTCCACCCTTCATGTTTTTTTTTAAAATAAGCTAGATGCAGGAACTCTCTATTCTTGGCTGGGCAGGGGCTGGCCCCCTTCCTGCTAGCCCTTCCCACTGGCAGGGTGGGGCTCCCCCCGCCCTTCCCGCTGGCAGGGCGGGGCTCTCCCCTTCCCGCTGGCAGGGCGGGGCCTCCCCTTCCCGCTGGCAGGGTGGGGCTCCCCCCTTACCCCTGGCAGGGCGGGGCTACCTCCTTCCTGATGGCAGGGCGGGGCTCCCCCCTTCCCGCTGGCAGGGCGGGGCTCCCCCCTTCCCGAAGGTAGGGCGGGGCTCCCCCCCTCCTACTGGCAGGGAAGGGCTCCCCCCTTTCCGCTGGCAAAATTCATCATATATATATATATATATATATATATATATATAAATATATATATATATATATATATATATATTATATATATATATATAATTATATCTATATATATAGCGTCGAGTTTATATCACCCACTTACTTTAAGCTCAATTTCAAAATAAATATAATCTTGAGAAACATTATAAGCTCCATTCTCTAGAGCCATGATGTTCGTGAAGTGAATCTTTAACTCACTAAGAGTTGGAATTGTTGAAAGACAAACAGGCAAGAATGGAAGTAATAGGTAGTAATAATGTCGTTTCTGGAAGAGTTGCAAGATTTCGGTAGGTTTGAATAAATGGATAAATTTCAGGAATTTAGAAGGTAAGAAGAACTAATTACGTTTAATAAATCCAAGGAAATATCTTGCAATTCCAAATTATAAAATGGCTCAGTGCGCGGGCCAATATTCACCTCTTCAGAACTCTCAAAATTTACGTTTTGGTCCAATTATTATTATTATTATTATTATTATTATTATTATTATTATTATTATTATTATTATTATTATTATTATTACCTCTGCCAAGGAGGACATGTTTTCACCTGTCTATTTGTTTATCACTAACCTAACTCAAAAAGTTACGGGTGAATTTTGACCAACGTAATACATATATATTAAAAACGACGTATTCAGGCCGAATCTCTCTCTCTCTCTCTCTCTCTCTCTCTCTCTCTCTCTCTGAATGTTATTTAGGCCGGCAACTCATGTATGGTGTTTTTTTTTATTATTATTATTTTTTATCGAACCATATCTGAATATACTTTTTCTTTCATCGGTGACTTGAACAAGACTAATGTCGAAATAATCTAATGTAGCTGTTAACGGAAGGCATTGTTTAGCTGCGATACTCCAATAATTTCTACATGACTTGTCGGATTCATGATATATATACATACATATAAATATACAGTATATATACATATATATACATGTGTATGTATGTTTGTATTCAGTATTTGCAGTGGATATTCGAAACGTCAAATGATAAAACAGAATGAAATATGGCAACTCGATTTGTAAAATTCTAATGCTTTCACTAGCAAAAACACCCCTTTGCTATCTTTGATTCGTTAAGGTTGGAGAGGGCTCCGCCCATTTCATAGTAGTAGTAAGAAGAGCAACATCTTTTCTGTTTTGTCATGGGAACACTAGAGACATCTGACGAAAGATTTCGCCCGGGTGTCTGCGTTCTTTTGATTCTAACTGTACATAACTTCAGTTATGTACAGGATTTCATTATCATCAATATGATTTAGGAGTAAGTAACTTAAACTAACTGACTTCAATGGAAACTCTGAAAAGAGTAAAGATTGCACATTATGATTGAGAATCTTATCTACATCATCTACTTCTTAGCATTCCGGAAAAAAATGAAAATTCTGAAAGGAATATCTTTAAAAATGTCTTCAACTGCTGAAAATCTGAATAAAAATCAATTTAAATACAGTAGTCTTATCTTCTAACATTATCATGGGTTCACACACCAATTATTGACAGAAAACACCCACTTTTACAACAAATTACAAAGGTTGTAAAAATAGTATAAAATAAAATAAATAAACACAAATAAAAAATAAGAGCAAAAACTTTGAGTGGCCTAAAAATATATTAAGCTATTCCGTTGAAGAGGTTATCACATTTAAATGTACTTATAGGGACCCAATCTACAAATTGGTGCTAAAAAAGTTTTGCCACCAGAGGTGGTACCGATATCTTGTCTGGCTCATGGACTACATACAGTACATATACATAAGAAAAAAGTATATGAACTAGCATTCCTTTTCCTATCCACCGGCACCCGGTATAGAATGCGAGATATTTTGTCAATAAACCTTTATCGGCGTCAGCCCATAAAACTACGCAGTGTTTTGAGCTGTTATCAAACTCGCAAGCAATTATTTCAAACTCTTGCTGTGAAAAGGAAAAACCCGATATTGTGATGCTTCCAATATTTTCATGTCACTGATATCCTGAGGCCGGGTAAAAATACGTGAAATCTATTGTATATCCATACGTACAGGTACATTTACGACATAAAAACCCACACATATGTACATATATATATACTGTATAGATATATATATATATATATATATATATAATTATATCCCCGGTAATATATATATATATATATATATTATATATATATATATATAATTATATCCCCGGTACTATATATATATATATATATATATCTACTGTATTTATACATATATACGTATATATATAAATATATATATATATACATATAAATATATATATTATATATATATATATATAAATATATATAGTACCGGGGATATAATTATAGATATATGTATATATAAGTATATATATATATATATATATATAGATGTGTGTGTGTAGAGAGGGCTTGGGTGCTGTTCATACGTATATATATGGTTAGACTCTAGGACATTATCCTGCTCGATAAGGCAATGTCACTGTCCCTTACCCCTGCCATTCATGAGCGGCCTTTAAACCTTCAATTGTACTACCAAAACTTCTCGGGTAATGAATGCAAGCTTTAACCAAATCCCACTCAGCATGTGGGCCATTAGAGCCGAACCCAATCTTGGAAATGTTCTTCAATCAACAGCAAAACTCAGCTGGATCAGCGAGGAAATGCCATAGCATTAGCATATGGCCATGTTAATTACCTTTCATGAGGTTATCATTCCTGGGATTTTTAGTTGTACCACAAGAATTGTAGCGCTCTCTCTCTCTCTCTCTCTCTCTCTCTCTCTCTCTCTCTCTCTCTCTCTGAAAAAAAAAGAAAAAAAATTGTACAAGAATTCTCTCTCTCTCTCTCTCTCTCTCTCTCTCTCTCTCTCTCAGTTTTGTATCTGTGTGCCGGTGAGTGATTACACTTTTGCGACCCTATAAATATCCTGATTTAACGCGGATAACAAAAGGCTATCGAGTGCAATATAGCTACAAGTTTTCGTGAATAGTCAGTGATTAGTTTGAGGTCGGAGAAGTGGGATAAAACGTCGCATAGAATAGTTATCTTGTGAATTACTAAAAATCTAATCAAGATGGCTATGTACAACACGGGCAAGGCTTGGAGAGACATCGCTGGACTCAGCAAAAATAAATTCCATGAGTTGGCGAAACAGGAGCTCGACCGTCTGATAACAGAGGTCACTAGTAACGTCAACCAATGTGACGGAAGAATATTCGCAGACATATTGAAACAATATGATCCAATAAACTGGAGCAAATCTGCGGAAAACATCAGCAAAATAATAGAAGAAATTCCAAAAAAAATCCAAGTGTTAAAGAAACTTATAAAGAAAGTCTACATCAATCAACACATTCCATCAAAGAACAATAAGAAGTCCAATATGGTGAATATGCTGATTGATGCAATGGGAAAAAGAATGCCAAAATGGTGTAATACATGTAAGATATGGTATTCCATTAATAATCCTCAACAATTGATTAGAAAATGTGATGCCTGTCATGTCCCAACACATCCCACATGTGCTGAAATACAGCAAAAAATAAAAAATAAAGACACAAAGGTATTCTGCTCAACATGCTTAGTCTGGATAGAAAATATAATTAAGTCGAGACTAAATCTGCAAATAGTTGAAGATAAAGAAGAGGAAGAAGAAGAAACAGAAGAAGAAGAAGAAGAAAAAGAAGAAGAAGAGAACAATGAACAGGATATGTGTAAGGATGCAGAAGAAATCATTGATATAACCTATGATGCCATCCAACAACATACTTATGAAGAAATAAATTACCAGATGGAAACAAATAATAGACCCAAGAGACTCTACCCGGACCTACATAATTTTAGGGAAGAGCAAGAACAAGAAAAAATAGAAAAGAAGGATATAGTCTGCAATATGCTGAAAAGAGGGAATTGCAGATTTGGCGAAAGATGCTACTACAAGCATCCAAAGATATGCCATAATTATGAAATATATGGTAAATGTGCGTATTTAGACGGATATGGAGACGAATGCAGAGATCTCCATCCAAAAATATGCAAAAACCTAAAAGAAGGAAAAGGATGCATTTACAACAAAAAATGTCGATATATGCATCCTGCAACCATGAATGAAAGTAAGAAAACTCAGCAAACTGAAAAGAAAAATGAAAGCAAAAAAGAACAAAAAAAAGAAACAAAAAAGCAGGCCGTGTATATACCGCGCTTTGAACCAAGAGCCCCAAGATATGAGGCCTTTCAACCTAAACCGGCACATGTAGAACCCAACTACAAAGAATGCATCTATAATGCCAGGGGTTGGTGCAGATATGGGGACAGTTGCAGGTATACACACACAAATAAATATGAAGGCGAAAGAGCAAATATAATAGAAAAGTTGGATTTTTTGATGGCAGAATTCCGGGAAATGAAGAAAAGAACATCATATCAGAACAGGAAGGAAGCATGGGAGAATCCATATTATTACCAATATTAAATAATGGGGATGAAACACAAACCATAATAGTAATGAATGCACAGGGTTTAGTCACGAGTAACTCTAAAAGGAAAATAGAGTTCTTAGAAGAACTAACCCAAATTGAAAAAATAGATATATTAAATATAAGTGAAACATGGTATTCCCAAGAGACTGGCAGTGATGACCAGATAAAGGGTTTCCAAACTTATAGATCAGACAGAAAAAATAGGAATCAAGGGGGAACCGCAATATATGGAAGAGACATAAATCAAGGAAAAGTATGTGAAAAATACAGCAACACAGAATGTGAATTGATTGCGGTAGAATTTGAATTTGAAAAACTAATGAATATTGTAGTTTACAGACCCCCAAACACTAAGGAGTTTGATATAATAATAGAAAAAATAGATGGTATATGTAGAAACCATAAAGACTGGAATATACTCCTATCCGGAGATTTTAACTTTCCTTTCGTGGATTGGAAAGAACGGATAGAAGAAAGTGGTTGTATGTATACATATAAAAAAGATAGTAATAGTAGCGCAGAAGATAAGAGGCAATTTGAAAAGCTTCAAGATATGCTATTAGAACATAATATGCAACAAATAAACCACATTCCAACAAGAAAGGAAAATGTCCTAGATCTAGTATTTGTGAATGAGGTGAATTATGTTAAAGAAATAATAGTGTATAACACGGGAATTTCAGACCACAATGTCATAGAATTGATAGTTCATTCCAAAGCAAGTGATCACAGAATTAATAAAAACACAAAACTTTGGGAAGGATATGGAAAATATAACTTTTACAGTAAGAATATAAAATGGTCAGAAATAAATGAAGAACTGGATAAAGAATGGAAAAATGTATTTATAAGTGATAATATACAGGTAAATACGGATATACTGTACAAAATACTGGAGAAAATTGTTGAAAAATATGTACCGAAAAAAACAATAAACAAAAGACGTGCATACCAAGAGACAGAAGGATCTTATTTCAGAAAATTAAAAAGTGGAAGAAAAATCTTGCAAAAGAAAAAAATGTGTGGAAAATGAGGGAAATAAAATGTAAGATAGAAAATGCAGAACAAAAGATTATACAGTCGAAAGAAAATGAAAAAAGGGACTTAGAAGAAAGGACACTTCAAAATATAAAAAGAAACCCCAAAGTACTTTACTCCTATGCAAAAAAGATGAATAAAAGGAGAATAGAAATAGGCCCTCTAAGAATTGAAGGACGGCTAACGAATGAAAAAAAGGAAATATGCAACATATTAGCAGAAAAATATAAGAGTGAGTTCACGCCAAGAATTGCGAATGAGAATAATGAAACAGAAATGAGAGAAGAAAATGTTGAATATCTAACGGATATAGATATTAATGAAGCAGATATTGTCACGGCTATAAACGAAATTAAAAATGGATCGGCAGCCGGACCAGATGGAGTTCCAGCGATTTTGTTAAAAAAAACTGCAAACACTATCGCGAAGCCACTTGCAATACTGCTAAGACAGAGTATAGATATGAGCGAGATATATGTTAAACATAAATTAGCTTATATAACCCCTATCTTCAAAAGTGGATCAAGACTAGAGGCAAGCAATTATAGACCTGTTAGTCTAACATCACATATTATGAAAGTGTATGAGAGGGTAATAAAAAAGAAAATAATGAACCATTTGGTCAAAAATAATTTGTTTAATATGGGTCAACACGGTTTCGTACCTGGAAAAAGTACACAGACCCAACTGATAGCTTACTATGAAAACATATACAATAATATGATATATGAAAAAGACACAGATGTGATCTATCTAGATTTTGCAAAAGCCTTTGACAAGGTAGACCATAACATATTGGAGAAAAAAATGAGAAAGCATAATATTGTGGGAAAGATAGGAAAATGGGTAAAAGAATTCCTGCAAAACAGAAAACAGATAGTGGTTGCAAATGACGAGAAATCAGATGAAGCCCAGGTAATATCTGGTGTGCCCCAAGGTACGGTATTAGCTGCACTGCTATTTGTTATTATGATCTCAGACATAGACTGTGATGTTGAAAACTCCGTAGTGAGAAGTTTCGCCGATGACACAAGAATAAGTAGAGAAATTACTTGTGATGAAGATAGGAACTCACTACAAAGAGATCTAAACAAAATATATGAATGGGCGGAGATAAATAGGATGGTATTTAACTCCGATAAATTTGAATCAATAAATTATGGAAACAGAGAAGGAATGGTGTATGCATACAAGGGACCTAATAATGAGACAATCACAAACAAGGAAGCAATTAAAGACCTTGGTGTAATTTTAAATAGGAATATGTTATGCAACGACCAAATAGCAACACTGTTGGCTAAATGTAAAGCAAAAATGGGAATGTTATTCAGACACTTTAAAACAAGAAAAGCTGAACACATGATTATGCTTTACAAAACTTATGTGCGTAGTACACTCGAGTACTGCAATGTGATATGGTACCCACACTACCAAAAGGATATTGCGCAAATAGAGAGTGTACAAAGGTCCTATACTGCTAGAATAGAAGAAGTTAAGGACCTTGATTACTGGGAAAGACTGCAATTTTAAAACTATACAGTCTAGAAAGGAGAAGAGAACGCTACATGATAATACAAGCATGGAAGCAAATAGAAGGAATTGCTGAAAACATCATGGAGCTTAAAGTATCAGAAAGAGCAAGCCGAGGTAGATTAATAGTGCCAAAAAGCATTCCAGGTAAACTGAGAAAGGCGCACAGGACATTAATCCACAACGCACCAGCATCGATAATGCAGCGACTATTTAATGTGCTGCCAGCTCATCTAAGAAACATATCAGGATGTGAACGTAGATGCATTTAAAAATCAGCTCGATAAATACCTAAGATGCATCCCAGACCATCCAAGACTGGAAGATGCAAAATACACTGGAAGATGTATTAGCAACTCTCTGGTGGATATACGAGGTGCCTCACACTGAGGGACCTGGGGGAACCCAAACAAAAAATAAGGCAATAAGGTAAGGCTCTCTCTCTCTCTCTCTCTCTCTCTCTCAAAATATTGTACCAAAAGAATTCTCTCTCTCTCTCTCTCTCTCTCTCTCTCTCTCGAAATATTGTACCAAAAGAATTCTCTCTCTCTCTCTCTCTCTCTCTCTCTCTCTCTCTCTCTCTGAAAAAAAAGAAAAAAAAATTGTACAAGAATTCTCTCTCTCTCTCTCTCAAAATATTGTACCAAAAGAATTCTCTCTCTCTCTCTCTCTCTCTCTCTCTCTCTCTCTCTCTCACACAAAGTTGTACCACAAGAATTGTAACGCACTCTCTCTCTCTCTCTCTCTCTCTCTCTCTCTCTCTCTTTGAACTTATGTTTGTGCTTTTAGTCCATAAAAAGAACCCATAAACGGATTTTGAGCGAAGCGAAAAATCTATTTTTTGGGTGAGATGGCCATGTCGTCCTGATGGAAGTTCCTATAGGGTAGCTTCCTAGGGTATATTACAACTACGGCGATATTCCCAGAGAATTTACCTTAAGGTCCCAGAATTCTAACTCCTGGAGCGAATATCCCTCCTGAAAGGGATATCGCCACATATCAGAGGACGTATTCTTGACAGGCCACATGGCAATCTGCATCCCGAACAGAGATTTCGTCTCGCAGGGGGCAGTTGGCAAGAAACGAATTCGGGAAAGAAAAAGGGGGAGCCGCTCCCAAGGCTCCCTAATTCCCGATTCGTAAGCGTGCCTGGCGCCAATCCTGGCGCCATCTGTATTCCTTGTAGCGTACACGAGGTACTACAGATACTGTATGTAGGGAGGGGTCCTAGAGCCCTTTCTTAGAAAGGCAAGGGCGGGTCCATCAGGACGACATGGCCATCTCACCCAAAAATAGATTTTTCGCTTCGCTCAAAATCCGTTTTTTGGGCTCAAGCCATGTCGTCCTGATGGAAGTATACCAGAGCATTACTGTATCTGTGGATTCTCAGAACGTGCCGTACTCCCCGGATGTAATTTTTCCCGGTCGACTAGACCTAGAGACCTAAGATGTTACCGTTATACATCTTTTCAACTAACTATAAACCATGTTAGAGCTTCCTGCCCCCTACAGGGAAGAGTCCTACTAGACTCTGGAAAAGTCTCGAAGAGTACATATACCTATGTATGAATACCAGGCAAGCTAATATAGTGGTCTCGCCCTATATTAAGTGAAGCATAGTTTGTAAAGAACCACTGCATCAATATGAAATATCGACCAGTTCTCCGCACAATACTTGTATTGGACAAAGGTTTATATCCGCATAGGAGGAAACTAGTAAAACCGCCATCGTCCTCTAATGGGATGGGGTCCCTCCCGTTAAGGGAAAGCATAAACCAATGCAACATAGCTTGCATAAAGGAACAATTCTATTAGAATTATCCCAGATAAGGTACATAGAATGAATGCTCAATTATACCAATAAATTGACACAGGTGAAGGAGACGCAAGGTTCTCAAGAACAAGTTCATTGACAGACAATAAACAGACAGGTTAACCACAATTATATATATATATATATATATATATATAAGAAGAGGATAACCCAAAACTTTAAGCATAAGTATGATAGTAAACAGAACTGTTTATCTGAAAGAAAACACATTAAATGCCACTTTTAAGATACCGAGGTATCAAAGTCATAAAAGTCTGTATTACAAATCAATGACATTAGCGTTAGAAACGCTCGGCACACATGTCTGCACTTATGCTAGGTTCACCTTAGGAAATGGAACAGTCTACATGGGCAACTCAGTGCCCTTACTTAGTTTGTAGTACGGTATGTAACTACACACTCACCCTGGAATTAATTGTCCCAATTAAAACCACTGTTCCTCGCAGAGTTAAACAGTAGGGTTAACGACGCGACCCACTACTACCACAGATCTCTTTAGTTCCTCTACTTGCTTCGCATAGTGGCGAAAGAACACTCTGGAAGACTTCCAGCCAATGTATGAACGGAGATGTTCAAAATCCATTCAATTAAAGAAATTTAAGGATGAGGCAACTTTCCTCGGATCGTGACCTGCGGGTGTACTGTCAGGATCCGCTCTGCGAATAAAATATGTGATTTTCGCTCTGAGTTGATTCAGAGATAAATTTGAGCCTGATGTTTCTCCCCTGAATAGTTGACCACCCTTGAAGTCTGAAGTTCTATGAAGATAGACCTTTAGGCATTCTACTGGACATAGAGATGCATCTTCTTTCAGAGGGCAGATTCTCCAGGGACCCCACCTGTTGGTGGGTAACTCATTCTTGGCGAGAAACGTAGGATCCGGAAACAGGTTCAGTTCTCCCCCATCCAGGAACTGAACACGACCTGCCTCTCTCGAGAGGGCTACAATCTCACTAACCCTGGCCCCGGACGCGAGTGCAAATAGGAAAATAACTTTTTGTGTCAAATCCTTTAACGCACATTCTTCATTGCACAACAGAGAAGCGAAATGAAGAACTTTGTCTAAAGACCATGAAATGGCCTTTGGAGGTGCTGAAGGTCTGAGCCTAGCGCAGGCTTTCGGAACTTTATTAAAAAACTCGTTACCTAGGTCGACCTGGAAGGCATATAGAATGGGTCTTGTCAAAGCAGACTTACACGCTGAAATCGTGTTAGCTGCCAATCCTTGACCATGAGGTGGATGAAGAAAGATAAGCAGAAGTCTGTCGAGATCTCCTGCGGATTCTTCACCTTGACAAAGGCCACCCATTTTCTCCAAGATAATTCATATTGCCTTCTAGTAGATTTGCACTTATATTCCTCTAGGAAGTCTATGCTGGCTTTCGAAATCCCAAAACGCTTTCTCACCGCTAGGGAGAGAAAATCATGAGCTGCAGGGTCCGGGTTTTCTGTAATGAAGCGCAGACAGTCGACTTCTGGACTCGCTGGGTCAGAACTGGATCTGGTAGCGGTACAAACTTCAGCTGTAGTTCCAATGCCAGGGGGAACCACACGCTGTTCGGCCACTTGTGGGCTACTATTGCCGCTACCCCCTTGAAGGATCAGTTTGTTGAGGACCCTCAACAGAAGGTTGTGAGGAGGGAACAGATAAATCCTGGACCCTCTGTTCCAGTTGAGGGACATCACGTCCACTGCTTCCGCTAAGGGGTCCTCGTACGGGGACACGTACAGGGGCAACTTCTTGTTGTGTTTCGTCGCAAAGAGGTCTATCTGCAGTTCTGGGACTTGATTCAGAATGAAGGAGAATGATCCTGCGTCTAAGGACCATTCCAACTCTATCGGTGTGAACCTGGATAGAGCGTCCACTGTCACATTGCGGACTCCTTGAAGGTGAACTGCCGACAGGTACCACTTCTTCTTTTCCGCCAATCGGAAGATGGCCAACATCACCAGATTGAGAGGTGGTGACCTCGATCTTTGTTGATTCAAGCATCTCACAACTACCTCGCTGTCCATCACCAACCTTATGTGGATCGAGTAATACGGGGAAACTTTCTTTAAGGTAAGGAGCACTGCCATAGCTTCTAGAAAATTTATGTGAAAGGTCTTGAATAGCTTGGGCCAAGTCCCCTGGACTTTTTTCCGATGAGAGTGACCTCCCCATCCCTCCTTCGAGGCGTCTGAGTGAATCGTCACCGACGGGGGAGGTGGCTGAAGAAGAACCGACTTCTTTAGAAGTCTGGCTTGAGACCAAGGCCTGAGAAGAGTACGTAGCCGAAGCGGAACTGGTCTTCTCAGATCTCTTCGCACGATTGATGCAAAACTTCTCCAAACTCCGGTTGCATCCTTTAGCTGTGCTCTTAGCACTGGGTCTGTCACCGAAGCAAACTGGAGAGAGCTCAGTACCCTCTCTTGTTCGCGTCTTGATATCCTTTTGGAATCTAGAAGTCTCTTGACAGACCCCGCTATCTCCTTCCTTTTCTTCGCCGGGATGGAGAAACGGTGTGACAAAAGGTCCCAGTGGATTCCCAGCCACTGGAACTTTTGAGATGGAGAAAGTCGAGACTTTTATCTGTTTATCTTGAAACCTAGGTACTGTAGGAACTAGATCACTTGACTGGAAGCTTGCAAGCATTCTGTCTCGGATGCTGCCACACCAACCAGTCGTCCAGGTAGGCTACTACCTGAATTCCCTTTAGGCGTAATTGTTTGAGAGCTACGCTCGCAAGCTTCGTAAAAATCCTTGGGGCTATGTTTAGCCCGAATGGCATGGCTCTGAAGGCGTATAGTCTTCGTTGTAGCCTGAACCCTAGGTAGGGGGAGAGTCGACGGTTGATTGGAATGTGCCAATAGGCGTCTGACAAGTCTATAGAGACGAAATATGCCCTCTTGGGCAGTAAGGTCCTTATGTGTTGCAGTGTTAGCATCTTGAATTTGTAATACACTATGAACTTGTTGAGTGGCGACAAGTCCAGAATGACTCTGAACTTTTCCGAGTCTTTCTTGGGAACACAAAACAGCCTCCCTTGGAATTTGATGGACTTCACCTTTCGGATCACATTTTTCTCCAACAGTTCTTGAACGTACTCCTCCAGAACGGGGGTGGAGTGTTGGAAAACCCGAAGGCCCGGGGGTGGAGTGCTGTACCAGCTCCAGCCCAGTCCATTCTTGAGTAGGCTGTGGGCCCAGGGATCGAAGGTCCACCGATCCCGAAATTTCAGAAGTCTCCCTCCTACCGGTATCATCCCACTTGGACTGCCGTCCCGAGGTCTTGCCTCCCTGACCACGACCGCCCCTGAATCCCCTTCCCCTTGAGGGGCGCCCAGACGAGCCTCTGGCTGCCCCTCTAGGCTTTGCTCGAAAGGAAGTAGACTGCCCTTCGAACGATGGGGTGAATGCCGTGGACTGTGTCGACACGGCCTGGGGTACCCACTGAAAAGTGGTCGGGGTTTGTGCCACGATCTGAGGCACTGGAGGCAATGGCAATTGCAGTTGCTGTTGCTGTCTAAAAGGCTTGGCTGGCCGAGACGGTAGCCTAGTCCTCATAGTCTTCCTCTTTGGTTGAGGACCTTCATCCGGGGAAGACTTTCTTTTGATAGCCAGGCCCCACTTCTGGAGAAGGTTTCTATTCTCCAAGACGGCCTTATCAACTACTTCTTTGACCAAATCGGTAGGGAAAAGGTCTTTGCCCCAAATGTTGAAGGAGATTAGTTTCCTTGGCTCGTGCCTCACCGTAGCCGAGGTGAACACGAACTCCCTACAAGCTCTCCTCGCCTTGACAAAGCCATAAAGGTCCTTCGTCACTGTGGCCAGATGAGTCTTGGCCACCACCATGAACATTTCATGGACCTTGGGGTCACTTGCCATCGTCTCAAGAGTAGTCTGAAGAGACATTGAGGCAGCCAGTCTTTTCTTTTGTCTCGAACTCTCTCTGCAAGAGAAAGTCAGACAGCTTAGGGAGGTCCTCGCCGAACTGACGTCCGGCGATATCAGCCTCCAACTTCCCAACTGAGAACGTAAGATGGACGTCCTTCCAGTCTTTGTGGTCCATAGGTAGGGCCAGCGGCAAGGGTTTACACTACTTCAGGGAGGGGCAAGGCTTGTCGGCCTCGACTGCTTTCAGTACAGCCGCAAACCCTTTCTGTAAAAAGGGGAAGGCTCTAGCAGGAGAGGACACATAGGAAGGGAGCTTCTTGCTCAATGCAGCTACTTTCAACGAGGATGAAAACAGAGCTTGAGCCTTAGTATGGTCCATCACTATGACCTCCTTCGGCTCTGTCTCCTCCTTTGAAGCTGGTTCCTTCCTCAGCCGGACATAACAGTCCGGATATGATGCCTTGCTGGGCCAGAATTCCACCTCCTCTAGGGGAACTGAGCCCAGCTTATCCGAGATGACGATCTTTCCAGTCGTCATTGGCATGTGCTCAGCATACCTCCATGGGTTAGCATCTGAGCACAAGGGAAGGTCTTTCACATTGAGCCTTTTCTGGGGCCCATGTGATTCTGCAAGGCACTGCATCCGCCGTTCCATAGCAGCCGCCTTCTCCTGATTCTCCTTCTGCATTTCTTGGATCATTCCAACAATCGAAGAGAGGGCCTGTCCCAGCTCTACTGGGAGATCGGCCGATGTTGAGGGAATAGGCTCCGGAATCTGAACCGGAGTAGCCGACACCTCGTCGACCTCTTCCTCTACGACGTCCGGGGCTTGAACTTCATCCTGGCCTTCTGCCAGGAGGTCTTCTTCCAAACGCTCGTCCACGTCAGACATCCTGTCATCTAACTGGATGTCTTGCATCGTGACCGCGACTTCAGCATCCACCTGGATCTGACCTTGGGGGATCTCCTCTTGAGGCTGGGGAATCACTGCATCAGCTGATGCCTTAGGGAAACGATACGCCCTCATCTTCTCACTTGGAAGATAAGGGCCAGAGGTGTTCTTTTGGAAGCCCCTTACCCAGGTACGAAGCTTCTCCCTTGCTATATCCCTTGATTCCGCCATCCTAGGGGAATCAAAGGCCTCAGTAATCAGGTTAGGGCACACAATACATACCTGAGGGTCCCAATACTGGAGATCATCCTTGGAGACAGCGCATGCTGCGTGTCTCCTACAAAACTCATGTCCGCAGAGGTTCTTGCTGCGGACGTTGCAGAAAACATTTCCGCACTTCGGAGGGTCCCACTGTAAAGAGAAGAAATTTCCATGAGTATCAAGTGAACTATGTATCACTGGATATGCATAGTATAGCATAACAATTCATAAAGGAAAGACACACACTTGTGTTTCCCCTCACAACCCATTGTTGCAGCCTTCCAGATAATAAAATCAAATGGTTCATCTCTTCTAGAGTAACCAATGCAAGGTTTCCAAAGGAAACAGGTGGAGCTCACACCTAAGCAATGATTTTAAAATCCTGGATAATAGACAGGAAAGAACTCACTTTCCTATCTGTAGGGCAACAGCAAAGGACTGTGCAAGAAAACACAAAAGTGTTAGAACACACAGTGCTGTACCAAAACCCATATCATAGTTTTCTTCTTACTGTATATGTTATACTGAAGAATATAAGTACAGTATAGGAGGATACGTGCCGGCCGGCACACACCATAACTAGCTTTAAAGTATACTACTTAACAGCTATAAGGCGGCAGAACTCTGGTTCAAGTGCATGTGCCGGCTGGCAGCAACTGCCGGCCGGCAACAGCCAATGTCAGCCGGCAATGGCTGCCGGCCGGCAACTACACAAGGTAGTACCCAGCTGCTGGCCACACTCTTGGCGACCGGCAGACAAGGGCTGACATTAGCCGGCCGGCAAAGGTACAGGACCGATGCCAGCCGGCAGCAAAAGAACCAGAGGACTACACCCGCCCGGCTGCCGGCCTCATAGGCCGGCAGCCGGGTCGGGTACAGCACTAGAAGAAAAATAGGATGGATGCCGGGATAAGAGAGTACACTACCTCCAAGCCCGGCAATCCGAAAGAGTGCATATAAGGAAGGGGAGAATATAATTCAGGCTTCCTGACCAATGCTGTCTGGCTCTACAGGCAGGCATGGATGAGGGACCAAGGGAGGTCCGGGCAGCACTCAAAATATGAGACCCTTGCCGGCCGGCAGCACTCAAAATATAAGACCCTTGCCGGCCGGCAGGGGGCTGAGTCAATTCCACATCCTAACCTATTCTAGGTCCAGATGTAGAATGACGTACAGTACTGTAATGGCTAGGCCATTAGGGAGATAGAGGGGGAAGGGACAAAAGAGGGTCCTACCAACCTTGCTTTAGTGACGGATCACCCGCAGCCAAGAAACTTATCTTAGCCTAAGGGAGATCCAAGGGGGGAGGCCAGCAATACTTGCCAGCTCCCAGAGCACCAAAGCAAGGAAGGTGTTGCCACTCCCAGGGAAAGAAACTTATCCTCCCCCGAGAACAGCAACAAGGACTAGTCTGGTAGATCACAAAAGAAGGAATCATATCCACAGATACCTTCGGTAGCGACCTAAGGAGGCTAAGCCACCTTTGTCTGTGTCAGGCCAGCGAGGGAGACTCTACCCCAAGCCAGACAAACACAGACTCAGACTAAAAAACTCTGTTGTTCTGTCCCTCTTTGAACCAGACTTACTGGAACAGGAAGGTACAGTAACACCCCAGTATAGTTTTATCGAAAATAAATTCGGAAAAAAACACTTAGGGATAAGCCCAAGGCTTAAACAGAGGGAAAGGGATTGCAGACCTTCTCCGAAGAAAAGAAAGCAACCGGGGAGTATGAGAAAGTATACTAAGGCTCCATAAGCAACTTAGCCTAGGCACCAAGAGAATCGATTACCTAAATCACCGAAACTCACTCGTATACTATCTTGGAAATATTCCACACAATCTTAAATGTATAAAACATAGCCTAAAGCTTCAATAAAATTTTAATACACTTGGAAAACCCAAAATCATGCATGAAGTATTAGGACCAAACGACTAGGCTACATGGCCTAGCATAGGCCAGAATGGCGAATACTTCGCCAAAATAATACTAAGCACGAAAGGAAATCCTATGTAATGCTAAATAGCTAAAATTTATTAAAGCAAAACAACCGGGAATGTCGCTCTGACTAACTAAACTTATACCTAGCAAGCGACAGCATCCATGACGCCTCCGGTAGGCTACGGCTCTTGTAACAAAGATTAATCCTATTAATCACTCAAAAATTTACCAAGAGCCTACATTTATACATAAAAGACATGGTACTCAACTTATCAGAGGCCGACGAAGACGGAGAAGCCATGAAAAGCAGAATAAATCCAAGATTTGCGAGAAACACAGGAAAAAACACCGAGTTGTTAAGCTACGCAAAAAGGAATACAGATGGCGCCAGGATTGGCGCCAGGCACGCTTACGAATCGGGAATTAGGGAGCCTTGGGAGCGGCTCCCCCTTTTTCTTTCCTGAATTCGTTTCTTGCCAACTGCCCCCTGCGAGACGAAATCTCTGTTCGGGATGCAGATTGCCATGTGGCGTGTCAAGAATACGTCCTCTGATATGTCGCGATATCCCTTTCAGGAGGGATATTCGCTCCAGGAGTTAGAATTCTGGGACCTTAAGGTAAATTCTCTGGGAATATCGCCGTAGTTGTAATATACCCTAGGAAGCTACCCTATAGGAACTTCCATCAGGACGACATGGCTTGAGCCCAAAAATATTAATAAATTTGTTGGAAAGGAGGAAAACAAAATCATATTTCAAACCCAAATGATCATCTAAATTTCTGAAATTTCTCAAATATTTTTCATTTTAGAAAATGTAATAAAATAATCAGATCGAATTTTTTAGATTCTAATACAATTCATTAAAAATTTTATCTAACCTTCTTATTCATGACTATATTTTGAAACATACAGACATGTTATTATTTCTCCCAGTATTGAACATACTTCAAATAGTCTTATTGTTATTGACTTTCATGACAGTGAAAAATTAATGTTTATTTTAATCAAAAGGTAAAACCATGAATAACATCTTAAAGTTTTATTGTTTCCATATCTTCCAGAGATTTTGAATAATCTGACTCATAGCTCTTATAAAAGCTATTCTAAATTTATACATTTTGAAGAGGATACTTCTACTTGAAGATGTAAAAAGAATGGTTATATGTAATTGTTAAATTGGTAATTGCTAATTCATAAAATTCGGTATAGATGCATAACAAGTTTATTCATAAACATTATATTCCTCATCCTTGAGGAAATACATTTATTTAGTTTAAAAATATAGAAAAACACCAACCTGACAATAGCTTGTAAATTACAGGTGCAAATAAAAAAAATAATTTCAAACATCAACATTCATGAAATCCAAATAAAAACTTTCAAATACAAAGAGAGAAATTAAATTCATTTTACCACTATGAATATAAAAAAAAGCACCATGACAATTGTTTGTATATTACAGGTGTAAATAAAAGAATAAATTTAAACATCAACATTCATAAAGTCCAAGTAACAAATTCCCCCCCCCCCCAAAGAAAAAAAAACTTTTGACACATCTTCCTAAAAAAACTACATTCTATATAATATATATTTCTCCACATTGCTCTACAGGAACGATGACCACCACAGCAATTTAACTCGTAAAATATACAATGAAATGATTTTTCGAGACTTCAGAAAATCCTTGTAGTCTTGAAAAGGATTCCTCGAGGAGTAATCCTTCGATGAAAAACATCCCAATCGTTGGACATCTCACAATATTACCCAACTCTTGCTCTTCATTTCTATTTTTTATTTGCTTTGTGTGATAGTTTATCTCAAATTATTATATTCTATGCCTTTGCATTAACTGAAGCTTATATAATTAGCTTGTTTCCATTTCAGTGTAATAGTTACATTGATATATACAAATTACACACACACACATATATATACGTAAATATATATATATATATATATATATATGTATATATATATATATATATATGTATATGTGTGTATATATATATATATATATATACATGTGTGTGTGTATCACTAATTCACAATTCTTTTCTAATTTCATCAATAATATTTGTCACTGCCTTCATTTTCATCTACTCTCTCTCTCTCTCTCTCTCTCTCTCTCTCTCTCTCTCTCTATATATATATATATATATGAATAAATAAATATATATATATACAAATATAAATATATATATATATATATACTGTATATATATATATATATATATATATATATATATATATATATATATATATATATATAAAATGAAATTTCCCTTAGAACACATCAAAAGATACACCACAACAAAGAAGTGACCGACGAAATTATGATGCAGGTACAAAAAGGGATTACGTGAAGGAACTCCCGAAGATATATATAAAAAAATGATCAGAAAGAGTGATATATCGAATACAAAACGCCAAACTTGATGGAACAGCGTCAACTAACCTTTTTCTTTTAACTTTCTTTCTTGAAAAGTTTTATAAAATGGACATAGAAAAGTTACGTGGGATGAATATATCGTAAGAAAATTTTCATCTCAGACTTTGGATGTTACTTATTTCATTTACTAATGTCGTTGGTACACAGGTTTTATGTATTCCTGTATGAGCATTTAGAGGTTTAAAGGCCGCTCATGAATGGGAGAGGCAAGGGACAGTGCCCTAGAGACTGACTATATATACATATGATCAGCGTCCAAGCCCCCTCTCCCCCCAAGCAAGGACCAAGAAGGGCCAGGCAATGGCTGCTGATGACTAAGCAGAGAGACCTATAAGCTCCCCCAAACCCCCTATCCTTAGCTCACAATGATGGTAACCTTGCAACGACCAAAGGAACTAACGAGTTTGACCAGGACCAGAACCCCAATCTGGCGTTCACCAGTCAGAGACGCTACCGCATCGGCGACCACAACCCCAAAGGGGTAATATATTATTCTTACCCATATATGAGAAAAAACTAATGAAAATGATAACTTGGGGAGTGTTAAAAAAAAAAAAAAAAAAAAAAAAAAGGGTGAATCCTTCAACCTTGAAAAGATTCACATAAAGATAATTTCTTTCATGTTCAAGAAGAAATAATCAACAATACAAATAAATCAGACTAATTAATCTTTATATTATATTAACACAAATAAAACACCCTACGCCAACAACAACAACAACAACAACAACAGGGTTGTGATACACTAATGGAAAATCCCCTGTCTCGCAATCAGTGAGTCGGGTGTTCGAGCATCTCTCAAGCCCTACAGCTTTTAGTTATATCTCCAACCCAACCGTTCTAGTGAGCTATATGAGATGGGATGGTTTGAGGAACCCTATAAGTCTACCTTTTCACCACAAGCAGCCATTGCCTGGGCGTTCCTGGTCCTAGCGTAGGTGGATAGGAGGCTTGGGCGAGATCATGTTTAAACTGTATATGGTTGGTCTTTGGGACATTGTTCTGTCCCTTGCCTCTATCACTCATGAGTGACATTTAAACCTCTAAATAATAATAATAATAATAATAATAATAATAATAATAATAATAATAATAATAATAATAATAATAATGGTTTTTAAGAATATTATTCACCCGTATTTGTTATTAATAGAAAGTAGCAAACGTAAATTGAACATTAGCAAAATTGTTATTTTCCAGGCTATCTTTATTTCTGAAACAACGCATATATAAAACTGATAAAAAGAAAAAACGCTTAAAAGAATAGACCGATCTTTTTATGGTTGTTTCTATTACCATCTTTTATGGAAACTATTTGTAAAGTTTGAGTCTTTTATGATATTTACAGCCTCTTTTGGCCATAAAACCTCTGAGGGAAATCACGTTCGTTTAAGCCATAACTTTGTATCAGAAACGAATATCAGACAGTTGTTCCAAGTTTAAACCTTCGATGCTTGCATACATTCCAACTGCTTTGCATCTTGAGAGAGAGAGAGAGAGAGAGAGAGAGAGAGAGAGAGAGAGAGAGAGAGAGAGTTACAAGGGATTACAAGGATTTTGGATGTCTCAAAGACTTTTTAATCCATCCGACGAGATTCATTTTTAACATTTAGAGTTCTTATGACCTTGTCTAACTTATTCTTGAACTTGTTTACCATGTTACTGTTAACTACATCCGCTGGAAGTCTATTCCAAGTATTTGCTATTTTGTGTGTAAAGATATTGCCACATTGAGTGGTGTTGTATCTTCTCAATTACAATTTATATCCGTTACCTCTGGACTGATTTGTGCTAAGCGTAAATAAATTGTTTAGAGAGAGAGAGAGAGAGAGAGAGAGAGAGAGAGAGAGAGAGACAGAGAGAGAGAGGAGAGAGAGAGAGAGAGAGAGATGTTAGTTTTACGTCGGGTTTAGCTGCTTCTATTTTCGTTTTGAGATTTGAAATCCTCTTACTTTCCTCTAAAACAAGAGCCGACTGGATTGCAAATCATGCAAATTAATGTAAATCTATTCATTTTTTCCTACCAACAACAAATGCATATTGAAGAAAACCTTTTAGAAGAGTTTACATAATATTGGTATAAAACCTATATATTATGGGTTGTGGTAGCGGCTAGCCTATTACCCTGCCTGGAAGTTCAAGCTGAATAGTTTCTAGTAGTGTGTACAACCTCACAAGGTGTTGGGGCCTGTAAGGCCATTCATTTGCCGAAAGCAATAGGAGGAAAACCTGCAGTCATATTACTATCAATATCTTGCGCCAGGGAGCAATGTTTAAAGGTCACTCATGAATGGCAGAGGCAAGGGACAGTGATATGTCCCTAGTAGGAAAATGTCGTAGAGACTGACCAAATATACAGGACCAGGGAGGGCCAGGCAATGGCTGCTTATACCTCAGCAGGTAGATCCATAGGTTCCCCCAAAAACCGCACCTCCTTAGCTTACAAGGATGGTGAGGTTAATGGCACTGAATTTCTTTATTTCTAATTGCTCCTATAACTTCAGCTAAACCTGGCTGGTTTAAAATGGTAGATTACATTTCAGGATCTCTTCTCTTCCAAATGATAACTCTTCTTCCCCTACATTAAGGGATCGGTTGCCTGATGCGCCCTCTCCAATGCTTTTTAACTCTCAACTCTACACAACGGGTGGACCCTTCCATTCTCCGTTAATGCATTCTCTCCATATCATCCTTCACCTTATCTCGCCATTTAATTCCCCGCCTCTTTAAAGTGATAACTGTTGGGTCTTAACTATCCAAATATCGGTGAAATCAATCTCTACAGTTGCCTCATTTCCGTAAAACAATCTCGGGATATTTTCTCAATTACTAGAGAGATTCGCGTGTACCATCTAGAAAGCGGGGGAACTCATTTGCAGTCTGCGATGCTCAATAACTTTGATAGGATCATCAGTGCTAATAAAAAGCTATGCCACGAGAATTCTCTCTCTCTCTCTCTCTCTCTCTCTCTCTCTCTCTCTCTCTCCCTCGGTGCTAGAAAACATGACTGCGCATCCAATCAGTCTCCAGATCGTAATGACAAGGTGTAATTTGCGTGATAAGTTTTTATCTTAAATTGATAAATTTTAGTTAGTTTGATGAAGGTTGTTTAAAAAAGTGTCTTATATTTGTTTCTATTTAATCGTAGAGCATATTATGTTACAAAGATATCTATCATTAGAGTAGTTGCGAAGGGGTTTAGGACTGATTACAACAGCTTATACCAAAAGATTGATGGATGGCACCATTATAGACTCCATCAGCCTGAATGCATCAATCATTATACAAAATTAGCAGATATAGACAAATGAAAATAACTTATCGAGGTATATTTCCTTATTGAAGTCCCTGGGCTTATAGCATCTTGTTTTTCCAACTAGGGTTGTAGCTTGGCTAATAATAATAATAATAATAATAATAATAATAATAATAATAATAATAATAATAATAATAATAATATAGTGTCAGCTTAAAAAATAACCCTGGAATGAGCGATGATAAAAAAATATATGTAAAATGTGATGAAAGACGACCTTACCAACTTCGACAGCCTAAATGCACTAATCATTATGCAAAATTAGACAGATATATACTAAAACAAAAACACTTAAAGAGGCTTAGTATCATATTTGAAAACCCTTAAATGAGTGATGATTAAAAATATTTTGGTGTCATTTGTGAAATCTTTAAGGGAAGCGAGAATTTAAAAAATTTTTCTTGGAAGTCGATCAAGTCGACAGATACATTGGCACTGTATTGCCCAAACATTTCTGCTGTATTTAAGTGTTCTATGAATGAAAACAATACTACAATATTTAATTAATCAAACACTGATGAACACGGACGAACTCAATACATGAAAACTCCAAAATGTTAACAAAACGGCTACTCTTATAATAAAGCCCTTGAAAATAAAGCATTGCTTTAATGGCTCAAAAGGGTTTAAATGCCGCTCATGAATGGCAGAGGCAAGGGACAGTGACATTGCCCTATCAAGCAGGACAATAAATATACATATGGTCAGCGCCCAAGTCCCCTCTCCACCCAAGCTAGGACCAAGAAGGGCCAGGCAATGGATGCTGATGATTCAGCAGAGACCTATACGCTCCCCCCAAACCTCCATCCTCAGCTCACAAGGAGGGTGAGGTTGCGGCGACCAAAGGAACTAAGGAGTTTGAGCGGGACTCAAACCCCAGTCTGGCGTTCAGCACTCAGGGACGTTACCACATCGGCCACCAACAAATTCTAACGTTTCAGTTGTTTTTTATGGTGATCTAAGAAACATATTTTATATAATTAGAAAAAGAATATTCCACCTCAAAAACCCCAAAAGAAGTATATGAAAATACATTTATATTTTCCTCTTTTCATAAAAGCTCAAAAAAAGGAAAGGTGGTTTATAATTACAAGCGTTTATGCTAATAGCATAGACGATTGCCCACACATTTCCTGGAGAACTGTTGAAGAACCCTGGGTAATTAACGCTTGTTTGATGATGAAATGGATTTTACACACCAGATGCACTGTTCCAATTTCTGACTGCCTATGTCGTATTTGCTAAATACTTAATTTTCATTAATGAAGGGCTGTTGAGAGCATGTACAGAAATGAGAGGCATTTCTTTCGATTATGTGAGAGAGAGAGAGAGAGAGAGAGAGAGAGAGAGAGAGAGAGACTGCTGGAATGATGTATCCCTGGGGATATATTATTATTATTATTATTATTATTATTATTATTATTATTATTATTATTATTATCAATAAAAAAAATTTGTATGGTATCATTTGTACACATGAACATGAAGATAAGCTCACATAAGCTCATTCCCATTCCACCATTTCATAAAATAATTATATTGGAAAGTCATTGAAATCCAAATATCGATGGCTAAACGGAAAAATGACCTCCATTTGAAAACAATCAGGTTTTGAGTCAGGTCATATAATCAAACATTTCAGTGTGTCCTCTGATGTGCCAATGTGTGTATGTCGTAACTATCAAATTCATTTTCGTTGAATCAGACAGTAAATCCGGTTTTTAGAATTAGAATTAGAATTATAAATCAATATTTAACATCATACTGGCTCTAGTCTACAATTAGTAATTGTAACTATTATCTATATAATAAAATCAATATTCAGCATCAAACCTGTTCTTGTATACATACAAAGTATAAAAAATTTAATGTTACTGTTTTTTAAATATTTTATTTTTCCATATTTCCTTTCATTAGGGCACTGGGCTTATAGCATCCTGCTTTTCCAACTAGGGTTGTATAGCTTAGCAAGAAATAATAATAATAATAATAATAATAATAATAATAATAATAATAATAATAATAATAATAATAATAATGATAATGATAATAATAATAATAATAATAATAGTAATAATAATAATAATAATAATAATATTGTCCTATTTTATATTTATTTTATTAGTATAGTTAAGTATTTGTTTTCTTGCATCATTCACGTCTTTCATTTATTGTTGCTTTTTTTTTTTTTTTAAGCCGCGTTTTTCTTATGCTCTCTATCATCCTATTTTATCTCTGCCTACTGTATTTACTACATGTTTTATAATATAAAGTCTGTAGTTTCAGTAGTACAGATGATGATGTTTTCAAACATTATGCTTTATTATGCTGCATTAATGTTCAAAGGATAGTCTCTCTCTCTCTCTCTCTCTCTCTCTCTCTCTCTCAGCGCATGAGTCGCTTGGTATGAAAATAACAATCAGACTCTCTCTCTCACTCTCTCTCTCTCTCTCTCTCTCTCTCAGCGCATGAGTCGCTTGGTATGAAAATAACAATCAGACTCTCTCTCTCACTCTCTCTCTCTCTCTCTCTCTCTCTCTCTCTCTCTCTCAGCGATTAATTGCATTAATCCATTACACAATAGTAATAATGTTTTCGGATTCCATAATTATTTCTTCTCAATATATCTTTTATTCCATAATCCTCCATTAGTTAATTGTAGCGTATTGCAATTATTATTTCCGGTAAGTTGAGAAATAAACTAATTAATCAAAATTAGTCAAATTAATTAACCTATATTGAACATTACACTTATCTTGAATACTACAAGTATTTCATAGTTCTTAAATTTGTTTCAGTATTTTTTCCAATAATTTCGTTTTATTTTCAATATATTTCGTCGGTTTATTACTAAATAAAAATAAAAATCCTTTATTGATGATTTTTCTTAAATAAAACAACCTTTTGGACATTTTTTTTTCGTTATGTAATAAACATTTTAACTCTATATTGAAAAAAAAAATCACTTTACTAATTCTCGCCGAGAATATTATTATTATTATTATTATTATTATTATTATTATTATTATTATTATTATTATCATTACTATAATTAATAATACTTGCTAAGCTACAACCTTACTTGTAAAAGCAGGATGCTATAACCCCAGGGGCTCCTATAGGGAAATAGCCCAGCGAGGGAAGGAAACAAGGAAAAGTAAAATATTTAAAAAACAGTAACAATAAAATAAATATTTCCTATATAAACTATAAAAAGTATAACAAAACAAGATGAAGAGAAATAAGATAGAATAGTACCCTCAACCAAAGGGTATATGTATATTTATTCCAATATCTATTTTTATAAGATTATTTTTGACTATTTACTAAAAGTTTACCTTGTGTACTGAAAAAAAAAAACTTCGCTAAGCTAATTCTCGCCGAGATGTCTGTGTATTTATTCATATATCTATATTTTCATATGATTTTTTAAATTTTTTTTATTGTTACACGCATAAAAAAATTCTCACATTTTAATGGTGAATCATAATTGTAATTATGTTCTCCTTAAAGAAAAAAAAAAAAAAACTTCGTTTTCCTCAATGCTAAACAGTATTCTACTTCTGTAAGCAGCTAACGCACTTCGCATGTTAGCGCCAGGTTCCAAACATTCTAAATTTAGATGCTCTCTCTCTCTCTCTCTCTCTCTCTCTCTCTCTCTCTCTCTCTCTCTGAGTTTCTTTTAAGGTTTCATGAATTATTTTGTTGTTACATTTTATATGTTGCATGAGATTTACCAATTACTCTCTCTCTCTCTCTCTCTCTCTCTCTCTCTCTCTCTCTCTCTCTCTCTCTGAGTTTCTTTTACAGTTTTATGAATTATTTTGCTGTTGCATTTTATACGTTGCATGAGATTTACCAATTAAATATTTCACGTAGCGAGCTCATGATTTCATATGTAAAAAGAAATAATTATTATTTCATATAATGTTCTCCTTACTAGGCTATGTTTAAACTTATAATTGTTATATCATCAAATAGTGCTATTTTCAGTATCTTAAAGTTCAATATCCTCCTGAAATTAAAACAATAAATACAAAAATATAAAGATATTTTAACCAAATTTAATAACATAATTTATATTGATCTTCTTTTCCAAAGATGATCTCGTTTATAGGAATCAACTCATATTAGAAATAAACATCGAGTTGAATGATTAAGTTATGTTTAGCCTACATGTAATACTATAATCTACTAATCCTATTTGAATCTAATATTGTCATTATTGAGAGAGAGAGAGAGAGAGAGAGAGAGAGAGAGAGAGAGAGAGAGAGAGAAACTATACGGATGTACTAAAATAATAATAATAATAATAATATTGATAATATTAATAATAATAACAGTATTTATTATTATTATTATTATTATTATTATTATTATTATTATAATTATTATTATTATTATTATTATTATTATTATTATTATTATTATTCATAATGATATTATTATCATTATTATTATTATTATTATTATTATTATTATTATTATTATTAATACCAATAAAACATTACATCTACATATATCATTTAATTACTAGACTCCCAAAATAATTGTTTACGGAAGCGATTGCATCAATGTTATATCAAATCAAAAGATAATCTGGAAATCTCTAAATTACCGAATAGAGATTACAGTATTCCATTTGAAATGGACGATTGATCACGAAAAAATCCTTTTTTACTCCATCCGAATGGCCTTTTTAATATAGTCAATATCGTTAATTAAAAAATTTGCATGAAACGAGATAAAAAAAATAAAATAGTTCATATATTTTCATTTCTAAAATTTTAAAGTTAAAATATATTTGAATCTGTATAGAATATTACATGGCTTTGGAGCATGACCAAATGTGATGTGCATAAGTATAGAGAAAAATAAAAATGTTAAATAATGAAAGTTATGGGAAAAAAAAACTGCAAATTTGAAGTAGTACATGGCTTCCGAATAATATTTACGCATACGCACACATATGTATGTATGTATATACAGTATCTATATATATATATATATATATATATAAACTGGGTAAATATTTTGTATGTGTATATATATACAGTACATATACAAATATATACACATACATGTATATACATATGGATAATATATATATATATATATATATAATGTATGTATGTATATACATATATAAATAGCTTTATTTGCAAAGCTTTATAAAACTATATACACATACATTATATATATATATATATATATATGTGTGTGTGTGTGTGCGTGTATATATATATATATATATATGTATATATATATATATACATATATATATGTATATATATATATATATACATATATATATATATATATATATACATATCGTTATTTGCAAAGCTTTATAAAGCGTTTCCCTTTAGCCACTGATTTATGGATTCCACTGTCGTTCCAATAATATTTCTGGTGATAGACGATAACTCCGATAACTTTTCGTATGGCAGTTAATGGCTTCACATGCAAAAACACACTGATTGACTGGCGATGATTGCCAACAACGAAATATTGCTGTTGCTTTCAATCACTTGGATTGCTCGTGTCAGAGGCACGTATCAGCAATGTGTTTATACTTTTGTTTGTGTTTTATTTCAGCTTTTTTTCTCTGTTTGTCTGGTTTTCGTTTGTTTGCTAATATTTTTTCAGATTTTTTTTTTTTGTATGTTTGGTTCTAGTTTGTTAGATAATTTTCTTGTTTTAATTCATTTTTTAATAACAGGTTTGTGTTAGCGAGTGTGTGCGCGTGTTTTTTTTTTTTCAGTATGTTTTGGTTTATTTTTTTTTTTCAAACTATTTTTCTATTAATAGGTTTGTGTTTGAGTGTGTGTGCGTGTTTTTTTTTTTTTTTTTTTTTGTATGTTTTGTTTTAGTTTGTTTGGTCATTTTTTTTTAAATTAAATTTTCATTAACAAGTTTGTGTTTGTGAGTGTATGAGTGCGTGTTTTTTCTGTGTTGTGTTCAAGTTTGTTTGGTCATTTTTGTTTAATTAATTCATTTTTTAATAACAGGTTTGTGTTTGAGTATATGTGTGCGTGTTTTTCCTGTATGTTTTGTTTTAGTTTGTTTGGTAATATTTTTCTAATTCATTTTTCATTACCAGGCTTGTGTTTGTGAGAGTATGTGTGCGTGTTCTTTTTTCTGTATGTTTTGTTTTAGTTTGTTTGGTAATTGAGCTATGTATGTTTGTTCATTCGTTTTTTTTCTTCTGAACTTTGATAAATTTACTCCTTTAATAACAGGCTTGTGTTTGTAAGTGTGTGTGTGTGTATGTTGGTGTATGTGTGTATAAGTGTATGTGTGTGTAAGTGTATGTGTATGCCTGTATATGTGTATGGTTATATATCCTATTTTGATTTCATATATTTTGATATTGATTTTCTAATGCAAGCGTTGTTTTCGCAATAAATTATTAAGATCATTATTTAATATTTTCAAGTTAAATACAACATTAAATTATTTGTTTTATATTGACAAGTTAAATACGTTATCAAATTAATTTCTAATATTGCCAAGATAAACAAAATGCTAATGCAAAATACTGTCTAATGAAGAGTAGTGATGAAATTCATTGGCCAGTATTCCATGCAGTCTTTTTGCAATGTTGTTATTTGTTGTTGATTAAATAGGAATGAACGTATGACTTCGCATGATAAATTGGTCATTCATAATTTAAAATTGAACGGTGAATAGACTGGAATTAAGTCATTCTTTTGCCTAATATATTTTCAAGAAAGCTTTTCCTACACTGTTAAAAGAAAACAGTAATTTTGATCGTAAATTCTTCGTGAAAATATACAGTTCTCAGTCTTAATTTAAGAAAATACAGGCGACCGTAATTTGTATCCTAATTTGTTATTATCTTGTACGGGTTGGTGACCATAATATCACTACTCCTTTACGTCAATATATTCGTTTTTAAAACAGTAAATACCTATCATCATTTATTCCACGATTTTTTTTATGGCATTTTTTCAGTGTATTTAGATAAATTTTCTTATGTATTTTTTTATTGGCTTCGAAAACCATTATCCTATAACGTCTTTCTTATTCAAACCCTTTAAATCGTCAGCTTGATGAGTAATAGATTATTTTATTGCCACTAACTCAATTACTTTAAAATCGAAGGGAAATTCCATGTACACCAATAATTATATAGTTATCCTGTAACGTCATTCATATTTATACATTTTAAATCATCTGTTTGTATGAGTCCAAAATTTCTTTAACACCAATAACTCAATTGCTTTAAAATCGAGGGAAAATTCCATGTACATCTATAATTATATAGTTTTTGTTTGAATTTAAATGAAATAGGACTGATACCATCACTTCAAGTTTTTATTCTTTAAAATAAAGAAAAAATAAAAAATTCTTATCGCTTCATTGGATCAAGAGAATTATATATTTCAGTAAATAGTATTCCATTGGGAATATTCTCTTTATATTTATGTGTATCCTTTGCCCTCTGCGACCTTAAAGCAAGGGGATTTACGGTAACTCCCCTCCCTGAAACCCCAATCTAGCACCCCGCCCACACTAAGGGCAGGGTGCACCCCAAAAACCGTCCTAGAATTTTTAATGAAAATATCCATATTCTTTAAAATGGAAAAACATATTTTCCTCCGTGAATTTTACTGTCCTTCAGATCATATTATCATCATCATTATTATTATTATTATTATTATTATTATTATTATTATTATTATTATTATTATTATTATTATTTGCTAAGCTACAACCCTGGTTGGAAAAGCAGGATGCTATAAGCTCAGCGGCTCCAACAGTGAAAATAGCTCAGTGAGGAAAGGAAAAAAGGAGAAATAGAAAATCTTAAGAACAATTAACATTAAAATAAATATTTCCTAAATAAACTATTACAAATTATATTGGGGATATAAATTTGTCTATCAACATATCTATAAAACTGAAGTCATTCTAGGTAAATCTTCAGTAAAAAATATATATATTTTTTTTCATCTTTTAAAAGTGAGTTTCCATTTTAAAGAAATTCCTAAATATAAAATGGAAATTATTATTAAAATGTTTTTTTCTTTTATGTTGAACAGGTTGACATAATTCCTTTTATAGTTTATATAAGAAATATCTGTTTTATTGTTGTTAATGTTTTTGAAATAGTTTTTTAAATTGTTCATTACTTCTTATATCGTTTATTTATTTCCTTATTTCCTTTCTTCACTGGGCTATTTTTCCCTGTTGGAACCCTTGGGCTTGTAGCATCTTTCTTTTCCAACTAGGGTTGTAGCTTAGCTAGTAATAATAATAATAATAATAATAATAATAATAATAATAATTATAATAGTAATAATAATTAAAATAATAATAATAATGATAATATTAATAATAAAGTAACAATAATAATAAAAATAATAATAATAATAATAATAATAATAATAATAATAATAATAATAAATTCTTATGGAACAATATGATACAAAAATTTACGGCCTACGAATATCATTGAGTTGAAGTTACTCAATATATTGGTGAGAGCTTCATTTCTATTTCACGCTCTGGGCCAGCCAGCAGATTTGTGCTGTAGAAATTTGAAATCTGCAAATACTCAGAGGAAAATCCTGATTGGAGCACATAAAATATATAGTTCATCTCTATATTCTCTTGATATTTTTTCTATATTGTTATGTAGAAATGAAGATGACTATCTTTTGGGAATCTGTTCTGTGCTGATTTGTAGATAGATGGTTTAATCACATATATGAAGATGGCTTATATATATATATATATATATATATACCTTTAGTTTATTCTTTGTAAAATATAATAATGATAATAATAATAATAATAATAATAATAATAATAATAATAATAATAATAATATAATAATGGACATAGAATCTAAATCTGGTTTAGAATATATGAAAAAGTATATATATATATATATATATATATATGTATAACTGTTCAAGCCCTTGGGCTTACAGCCTCCCGCTTTTACAACTAGGATTGTTTGTAACTTAGCTAATAGTAATAATAATAATAATAATAATAATAATAATAATAATAATAATAATAATAATAACAATAAAAATAATAATATTAATAATAATAACAATAATAATAATGATAATAAAAATAATAATAATAATAATAATAATAATAATAATAATAATAATAATAATAATAAAAATAATAACAATAATAATAAACAATTATAATAATAATAATAATAATAAACAATTATAATAATAATAATAATAACAATAACAATAAAAATGCAGTTTTCACTAGCTGAAACTCAGCACTTACATATAAAGAACAAAAAGCCAAGCAGAGCTTTCTAATAATGTATTCCCCCTTTATTCATAAAAGTAATTTCATGGTGAAGTGGTCTCACCCTCAAACCGATATAAGCGCTTCAATATGTCACAATTGATGACAATTAAGGATTTTAATCGATTGTGCTTTATCAAAAGAATTGTTCAGCAAAAATTTTATTTTGTCAAGTTTGCTTTAACCCAATATGTAATTATATAAATAAACCGCAGAAAGATATATACAGATATATATACATACATACATATATACATACATACATATATACATACATACATACATTCATACATACATATATATATATATATATATATATTTATTTATATAGTGTATATATATATATATACATATATATATATATATATATATACATATATATACATATATATATATATATATATACATAGAAGAGAGAGAGAGAGAGAGAGAGAGAGAGAGAGAACACTTAGCCAAGTGCTATGGCACTGTGGTACAAGTTTCCTTGACCATTGTTCGATTCCCGGCCGGTCAGAAGCTATTGGCTTTGAGTGGATCTGCCTTGGGACTCTGATCCCGAGGTCGATAAGAGAATCCAGACATTAATGCGTTAATATATATGGCTTATTTGAATATATATATATATATATATATATATATATCCTGCCATTGCACGTTCATCCCATTTTATATATCAATAACCACCGGCCTCGTAACAACAACTGTAAAATTCATCAGATCTAATAAAACAATAAAGGAAATATTAAATCATCACTTAAACATATTTTTAACATTTGAATAAAATTCATTATTGGTAAAAAAAAAAAAAAAACTATAATCAATTAAATATAAATATAGAAAGTAAATTGAAATCAGAAATCAAAATTATATAAGTAAATACATGCACAGTAAAAACATACACACAAACATAAAAGAGGCAATAACACGAAAAGAAAGTTTTGTCTTTACACGAGAAAAGACATTCTACTGTAGAAAACTCCAATGCGGTAGGTTGACAGGAAAGAATAGAAAAAGAATTTTTAGGCACCAGGGACAAACTGGTCTTACATTATATATATATATATATATATATATATACACATACATAGGGCTCTATCACCTTGAAATGTTGAGTAAACCAATAGATCAACTAATCTATCTATCTACACATTCTTTTGCTCACCATATGTAGCTTCACACCATCAAGGCAGCTTTGTGGTAACATACACTAAGTCAACATTCGTGTGGCAATGACGTCATGGAAGGATCAATGGTGGCATGTCATTTACATGTCAAAAGATATGACTCATGTCTTTCCTAGTTGTAACTGGTTTTGCGCAGGATTATCTCTATAAATATGATTATCTCTCTCTCTCTCTCTCTCTCTCTCTCTCTCTCTCATATATATATATATATATATATACATGTATATATATATATATATATATATACATACATACATACATATGATTATCACTATAATTATGGTTATCTCTATAAATATGATTATCTATATATATGATTATCTCTATAAATATGATCATCTCTATAAATATGATTAATTCTATAAATATGATTACCTCTATAAATACGATTATCACTATAAATATGATTAGCCCTGTAAATGTGATTATTTCTATAAATACGATTATCCCTATAAATATGATTACCTCTATAAATACGATTATCACTATAAATATGATTAGCTCTGTAAATGTGATTATTTCTATAAATACGATTATCCCTATAAATATGATTATCTCAATTAATATGATTATCTCTATAAATATTATAACTATAAATATAATTATCGCTATAAATATGATTACCTCTATATATATGATTATCTCTATAAATATTCTCAATAATACTGTTCACGAGCCTTCAACAATGACGTTTATATATTTAGATAGATATGCACACGCACACACACACACGCACAGATTCAACACCCCCCCCCCCCAAACCCTTTCCTAACTACAACCCGCTGGTTAGGCAATTTGTGGGAGTGTGGTTTCTGAGTGTATATCCCTTGGTACACCTTCTCACCAGGGTATGACTACACCCTCTCCCACCTGAGTATGACAGGAAAGAAATATATTCATATATTTATATTCTCTCTCTCTCTCTCTCTCTCTCTCTCTCTCTCTCTCTCTCTCTCTCTGTATATATACACATGTATATATATATGATATATACATATACTGTATAATTAATGTATACATATGTATGTATATATATATATATATATATATATATATATATCATTTTTATCATATAAGGAAGACGACAATAAGACATTAAAATATATGTATACAACTTTTATTCAATTGCAATTTTTGCTTACAGGGTCATGCAAATTTCAATAAAACAATCGATAGAAAAATAATTAATTCATAGTTATATATTTTTTATCATAATTCCAATACTGCAAACATTGATGTCAGACAGAACGTCATTTAGCCTTTCATAAATGCGTGGCTCCATATCTGCATACTGTGCTAATTTCATATTGCAACCTTTTTCTATGCAAATTGGCTCTAAATATTGCAAACGCCACCCTCTCTCTATTTTTTGCTCATATATTACATATGAAATTTGTTTTTATGTTGTTACTGTTTTTAGAAATATTTCATTTTAATTGTTCATTAATTTTCATATCGTTTATTTATTTCCTTATTTCCTTTCCTCACTGGTCTATTTTTCCCTGTTAGAGCCCTTGGACTTATAGCATCTTGCTTTTTCAACTAGGATTGCAGCTTAACTAATAATAATAATAATAATAATAATAATAATAATAATAATAATAATAATAATAATAATAATAAAATAGTTTTTATATTCTTGGATATGGTTTAATACACTGTTCTCCCCTTTCTACAAACTATGCAATCTCAATGGTACCTATTATCAGAAAATAGCATATTCTTAATGTATATCATTATTATCTTACTACTTCTCTCTCTCTCTCTCTCTCTCTCTCTCTCTCTCTCTCTCTCTCTCTCAAACTATGTAATCTCACTGGTACCTGTTATTAAAAAATAGCCTATTTATGATGTATATAATAATTATCTAACCCTCTCTCTCTCTCTCTCTCTCTCTCTCTCTCTCTCTCTCTCAACTAGCCATATGAACAAAGAGATATGTGGCAAAGTATAGCAAGAAAGATCTAAATTTATGTCCACCTCGGGAACTCCATTGATGCGTAGCTTATTCTGAGAGAGAGAGAGAGAGAGAGAGAGAGAGAGAGAGAGAGAGAGAGAGAAATCAAACACAAAGAAGCAGGGATATTTATAACAGAATGGTTTTTTAAATCTATAATTCCATTGGGGAGGCAGTCCCGAAGTGTACCATTTTATGAGAGAGAGAGAGAGAGAGAGAGAGAGAGAGAGAGAGAGAGAGAATCAAGCACAAAGAAGCAGAGATATTTATGCAAATGGTTTTAGGTTTCCAAAAGTACTGTGTGGGAGGAAATTCGTAGATTACAAACTATAAACAAACAAAGATGACGATCGAAAAGAACTACAGTTTATTTTCTGTCCATCATCTAAAGTGAAAATTGGAAATCGACTATTTTAAAACGTACTTCTAAAAACAGTATTTTACGCCTCGGTACAATTCATCGAATCAGATATTTCCATTTCGATATTAATGCTCTTACAACATCCCCTCCCACGGATTTCTATTTATCCTTCTACCCAACTGGACTAGTTTTATTCTTATAATTACCTCCGCCGTCGAAGTTGGAAGGAGGTTATGTTTTACCCTTCTTTGTGTGTGAGTGTTTGTAAACCGCTTCCTGA
>NC_090748.1:102322735-102330235 GCF_036898095.1 Palaemon carinicauda
ACTGCAGGTTTTCCTCCTATTGCTTTCGGCAAATTAATGGCCTTACAGGCCCCAACACCTTGTGAGGGTTGTACACACTACTAGAAACTATTCAGCTTGAACTTCCAGGCAGGGTAATAGGCTAGCCGCTACCACAACCCATAATATATAGGTTTTATACTAAGATTATGTAAACTCTTTTAAAAGATTTTCTTCAATATGCATTTGTTGTTGGTAGGAAGAATGAATAGATTTACATTAATTTTCATGATTTACAATCCGTCGGCTTTTGCTTTAAAGGAAAGTAAGAAGATTTTAAATTTCAAAACGAAAATAGTAGCAGCTAAACCTGACCTAAAACTTTTAACATTCTCTCTCTCTCTCTCTCTCTCTCTCTCTCTCTCTCTCTCTCTCTCTCTCTCTCTCTCTCTCTAAACAATCTATTTACGCTTAGCACAAATCAGTCCAGAGGTAACGGATATAAATTGAATTGAGAAGATACAACACCACTCAATGTGGCAATTTCTTTTACATACAAAATAGCAAATACATGGAATAGACTTCCAGCGGATGTAGTAAACAGTACCATGATAAACGAGTTTCAAGAATAAGTTAGACAAGATCATAAAAACTCTCTAAATGCTTAAACTAAATCGCTCTGCCAAAGAGCAAATAGAGTCTCCGCGGATTGAGACATCCAAAAGCCTTGTAACACCTTTTAACTCTCTCCCTCTCTCTCTCTCTCTCTCTCTCTCTCTCTCTCTCTCTCTCTCTCTCTCTCTCTCTCTCTCCTCTCTCTCTCTCTCTCTCTCTCAAGCATCTGCAGAGCAAAAGATGCAAAGCAGTTGGAATGTATGCAAGCATCGAAGGTTTAAACTTGGAACAACTGTCTGATATTCGTTTCTGATACAAAGTTATGGCTTAAACGAACGTGATTTCCCTCAGAGGTTTTTATGGCCAAAAGAGGCTCTAAATATCATAAAAGACTCAAACTTTACAAATAGTTTCCATAAAAGAGGGTAATAGAAACAACCATAAAAATATCGGTTTATTCTTTAATGCTTTTTTTCTTTTTATCAGTTTTATATATGCATTGTTTCAGAAATAAAGATAGCCTGGAAAATAACAATTTTGCTAATGTTAAATTTATGGTTATTACGTTCTATTAATAACAAATACTGTTGAATAATATTCTCAAAAGCCATTATTTGTTATTATTATTATTATTATTATTATTATTATTATTATTGTTAATGTAATTACTATTGTTATTATTGTTGCTTTTAGTATTGTTATCATTATATTATTATTACTATTATTATTAATAGTTTTATTATTATTGTGGTTGTTATTATTATTATTATTATTATTATTATTATTATTATTATTATGTTATTATTATTTTTATTATTATTCTTATTATTATTAATATTATTATTATTATTATTATTATTATTATTATTATTATTATTATTACCTCTGCTAAGGACGTTGTTTTTCTAGTAGCTTTATCTATTTATTTATTTATTTATTTGTCTGTGTATCCGTGGACAGGTTTACGCCAAATTCACTCAACGGATTTTGACGAAATTTTTACCCCAGATAGATTTTACTTTCATGGACGAAACCCATTAAATTTTGGAGATGATCCAAATCCGGATCCGGATGTTTTAGATCCGAATTTCCATTTTCGCCATTTTGAAGATAACGTCAAAATAGATTGACGATTTAGAATTCATTTCCACAACAGATAGATCTAAATCTTCACATACATAATTTTATATATCTTAGGTACTATTTTTATTTTTATTTTTTACAGTACATTATTGTTTACATTAATGTTATCTATACACCTTTTATCTAGAAAATAATATATATCTTAAATGTTCATGCAGGAGTACACTTATATAAAATACCATAAAATTTTATCTAGAAATAATTTATATCTTAAATGTTCATTCAAGAGTACACTTATGTAACATGTCATAAAATGTTATCTAGAAATAATATACATCTTAAATATTCATGCAGGAGTACACTTATATAACATATAAAATTTTATCTAGAAATGATATATACGCTAAATGCTCATGGAGGAGTACACTTATATAGCATGTCATAAAACCTGTGTACCATCGACATTAGTAAAATGAAATAAATAACACGCAAAGTCTCAGAGAGTAAGTTCTTACAATATATTCATCCCACGTAACTTCTCTATGACCAATTTTCAAAACTTTTCAAGAAAGAAAGTTAAAGAAAAAAGGTTAGTTGACGCTGTTCGACCAAATTTGGTGTTTTGTATTCGATATATCACTCTTTCTGATCAGTCTCTCTCTCTCTCTCTCTCTCTCTCTCTCTCTCTCTCTCTCTCTCTCTCTCTCTCTCTCTCTCTCTTTAATTTATCTTTGGAAGTTCCTTCACGTAATCCCTTTTTGTACCTGTATCATAATTTTGTCGGTCACTTCTTTGTTGTGGTGTATCTTTTGATATGTTTTGACGGGCAATTTCATTTTATATATATATGTATGTGTGTATATATATTATATGATATATATTATATACATAACATATATATTATATATATATATATATATATATAATGTATATATATATTTATATTTATATATATATTTATTTATTCATATATATATAAAGAGAGAGAGAGAGAGAGAGAGAGGAGAGAGAGGAGAGAGAGAGAGAGAGAGAGAGAGAGAGAGAGAAAGTAGATGAAAATGAAGGCAGTGACACAAATATTATTGATGGAATTAGAAAAGAATTGTGAATTAGTGATATACAGATATACACACTATATATAATGTATATATATATATATATATATATATATATATATATATACTATATATATATACATATATATGTATATATATAATACACATATATATGTATATATATATATATATATATATGTATATATATGTAATTTGTATATATCAATGTAACAATTACACTGAAATGGAAACAAGCTAATTATATAAACATCAATTAATGTAAAGGCATAGAATATAATAATTTGAGATAAACTATCACACAAAGCAAATAAAAAATAGAAATGAAGAGCAAGAGTTGGGTAAAACTGTGAGATGTCCAACGATTGGAATGTTTTCCAGCGAAGGATTACACCTCGAGGAATCCTTTAAGGACTACAAGGATTTTCTGAGCCTCGGAAAATCATTTCATCGGTTTTTTCGAGTAAAATTGCTGTGGTTCTCATTCCTATAGGGCAATGTGGAGAAATATATATTATATAGAATGTAGTTTTTTTTTGGGAAGATGTGTCGAAAGTTTTTTTTTTTTTTTAAATTTGTTAATTGGACTTTATGAATGTTGATGTTTAAAATTATATTTTATTTACACCTATAATACACAATCAATTATCATGGTGTTTTTTTTTCTATCTTCATAGTAGTGGAAAGGAATTTTCTTTTTATTTTTTGTATTTGAATAATTTTATTTGGATTTCATGACTGTTGATGTTCAAAATAATTCTTTATTTATACCTGTAGTAGGTTGGCCAGGGCACCAGCCACCCGTTGAGATACTACCACTAGAGAGTTATGGGGTCCTTTGACAGGCCACACAGTACTACATAGGACCCTTCTCTCTGGTTACGCTTCTTTCCATTTGCCTTCACAGGACACCGAATAGTCTGGCCTATTCCTTACAGATTCTCCTCTGTCCTCATACACCTGACACCACTGAGATTGCCAAACAATTCTTCTTCATCTAAGAGGTTACTGCACTGTAATTGTTCAGTGGCTACTTTCCTCTTTGTAAGGGTAGAAGAGATTCTTCAGCTATGGTAAGGCAGCTCTTCTAGGAGAAGGGCACTCCAAAATCAAACCATTGTTCTCTAGTCTTGGGTAGTGCCATAGCCTCTGTACCATGGTCTTCCACTGTCTTGGGTTAGAGTTCTCTTGCTTGAGGGTACATTCGCACTCTGTTCTATCTAGTGTCTTCCTCTTGTTTTGATAAAGTTTTTATAGATTATATAGGAAATATCTATTTTAATGTTGTTACTATTCTTAAAATATTTTATTTTTCCTTATTTTCCTTTCCTCACTGGGCTATTTTCCCTGTTGGGGCCCCTGGGCTTATAACATCCTGCTTTTCCAACTAGGGTTTGTAGCTTAGCAAGCAATAATAATAATAATAATAATACAAGCATTTGTCAAGTAGGTGTTTTTCTATCTTCATTAACTAAATAAATGTATTTACTCAAGAATGAGGAATATAATGTTTATGAATGAACTAGTTATGCATCTATATCATATACCGAATTTTATAAATTATCAATTACCACTTTAACAATTACATATAACCATTTTTTTTTTTTACATCTTCAAGTAAAAGTATCCTCTTCAAAATGTATAAATTTGGAATAGCTTTTACAAGAGCTGTCAGTTAGTTTATTCATAATCTTTTTGAAGATATGGAAGCAATAAGACTTTAAGATGTTAATCATAGTCTTGCCATTCAACTAAAATAAACATTACTTATTTTTTTCACTGTCAAGAGAGTCGATAATATAAGAATATTGAAGTAGGTTCCATACAGGGAGAAATATGCAATGAATTACGTTAGAATCTTAAAAAATCCTATTTGATTATTATTATTACATTTTCTAAGATGAAAAATATATTACAAATTCAGAAATTTAGATGATCATTTGGTTGTGAAATATGGTTTTATTTTTCTCCTTTGGTGCAAGTTTATTAATGTTATGGGATCTTTTTATGGACTAAAAGCATAAACATGAGTTCAAAGAGAGAGAGAGAGAGAGAGAGAGAGAGAGAGAGAGAGAGAAGAGAGAGAGAGAGAGAGCGTTAAAAATCTTGTGGTACAACTGAGAGAGAGAGAGAGAGAGGAGAGAGAGAGAGAGAGATGAGAGAGAGAGTGAGAGAGAGAGAGAGAGAGAGCGTTAAAAATCTTGTGGTACAACTGAGAGAGAGAGAGAGAGAGAGAGAGAGAGAGAGGAGAGAGAGAGAGAGAGAGAGAGAAGAGAGAGAGAGAGCGAGAGTTAAAATTCTTGTGGTACACCTTTTTTTCCCTGAAATGAGAACCTCATCAAAGGTAATTAATGAACATGGCCAACTTCTAATGCTATGGCATTTCCTCGGTGGTCCAGCTGAGTTTTGCTGTTGATTGAAGAACATTTCCAAGATTGGGTTCGGCTCTAATGGCCCACATGCTGAGTGGGATTTGGTTAAAGCTTGCATTCATTATCTTGTGAGGTTTTGACAATACACTTGAAGGTTTAAAGGTCGCTCATGAATGGCAGGGGTAAGGGACAGTGACATTGTCCTATCGAGCAGGATAATGCCCTAGAGACTAACCATATATATACGTATGAACAGCGCCCAAGCCCTCTCTACACACACACACACACATTAGAAGGGGCCAGCGTTCGATCCCAAGTATGAGGTAGAAATTTATTTCTATTTGAACACGATGTTGTGTTGATATTTATCCATATTGACTCATTAGGGGTAATTTGAAATGAATTACTACCAATTGTGTCACGTGGTGGCCCAGGAAATTGGGTAAAACTCGCTGGTAAGAGACTGATGTCTCGCCAGGTAAATCCTCGACAGCTGTTAGCGTCAGGTTCCAATTTCTTTTATGGGCTCTCGTGACATGGTTGGTTTCGACCTGGCCTTTCATTAGAAGGGGGCCAGCGTTCGATCCCAAGTATGAGGTAGAAATTTATTTCTATTTGAACACGATGTTGTGTTGATATTTATCCATATATATATATATAACATATATATATATATATACATATATATATATATATATATATATATATTTAATTATATCCCGGGTACCAAATATATATATATATATATATATATATATATATATATATATATATTATATATATATGCGTATATATATAACATATATATATATATATAATTATATCCCTGGTACTATATATATATATATTATATATATATATATTTATATATATATATACGTATATATGTATAAATACAGTAGATAAATATATATATATATATATATATATATATATATATATATATATATATGTAATACCGTGGATATAATTATATATATATATATATATGTACATATGTGTGTTTTTATGTTGTAAATGTACCTGTATGTATGAATATACAAAAGATTTCACGTATTTTTACCCGACCTCAGGACATCAGTGGTATAAAAATATTGGAAGCATCACAATATCGGGGTTTTGCTTTTCACAGCAAGAGTTTGAAATAATTGCTTGCGAGTTTGATAACAGCTCAAACACTGCGTAGGTTCATGGGCTGACGCCCATAAAGGTTTATTGACAAAATATCACGCATTCTATACCGGATACCGCTGGATGTAAAAAGGGATGCTAGTTCATATACTTTTTGGTTGTGTATATGTATGTATGTATGTATGTATGTATGTTTATATATATAAATAATATATATAATTATATATATATAAATTATATATATATTTATATATATATATATGTATATATATATATATATATATATATACACACACATATATACATATACATATATATATACACACACATATATATATATATACATATATATATATATATATATATATTATATATATATATGTGTGTGTGTGTGTGTGTGGTGTGTGTGTATGAATATGTACGTGTGAATGTGCCTTAAACAACGCAAGAAAATACTTTAGCAGTATCTCGTGTCTAGGAACAGTTTGGCCAAACCGGCAGTTAGTCCGTCCTTGAACTGGAAGGTCTATATCGATCGCCTCACGGGGAAAGATTCCAGATCCTCGTCGTGTAAATATTGTAAGACACATGCGAAGTTTATGTTCGTGTTCCGAAGAAGAAGTTGATGTCACAAACTTCGCGTGATTACTTTAGATAATGTTGGATGTGGCTTATATGCAAATAATTATAGAAGAAGTTGATTTCATAATCTTCTGGTAATTAATCTCTATAGTGTTGGAGGTGGCTTATATCCAAATAATTATGTTAATCATATTTTCGTGCATTCAAGTTTTTTGTATTGCAATCATAAAACAAATTGTAACAGTAATAATGTTATGATATCAGTAGATATGATATTGATGATAACAATGGTAATATTTATTATCATCAATAGTGAATTATGATGCAATCACAAAGCAAATTGTAACTGTAATAATATGATAATGAAATCAGTAGATATGATAATGGTGATATTGATGATGATATTTATTATCATCAATAGTTAGTTGTGATACAGGCACAAAGCAAATTGTAATAGCAACAATACTATGATATTAACAGCTATAACAATGTTAATGATGATGATAATATGTACACTTGAAGATTTACCGTAAAAACGGTAAAAAATCCTGGAATAAATGTTGCCAGGCATTTACCGTTTTAAAAATTTATATATTGACGTTAATTAATGATATTACGGTCACCAAACAGTCAAAGATAATGACAACGTAGGGTAGAAATTAGGGGTCGTCTGTATTTTACTGAAA
>NC_090748.1:102337735-102339336 GCF_036898095.1 Palaemon carinicauda
CTGTTCAAGTCAGCTGTTCATCTCTGTAATCTCTGCAGAGATAATTAGAATTAAATTAAGACAATTTCTTCAATAATGTTTATTACGATAAAAAATACCTTTTTGTTATACATCATATTAGTATTATGTTAAGGCAGAGCAAGTTTAAAGGTTTAAAGGTTTAAAGGTCGCTCATGAATGGCAGAGGCAAGGGACAGGGACATTGCCCTATCGAGTTGGACAATGCCCTAGAGACTGACCATACATACATATGATCAGCGCCCAAGCCACCTCTCCACCCAAGCTAGGGCCAAGGAGGGCCAGGCAATGGCTGCTAATGACTCAGTAGTTAGACCTATAGGTTCACCCAAAGCCCCCATCCTTAGCTCACAAGGGATGGTGAGGTTGCAGCGACCAAAGAAACTAAAGAGTTTGAGCTGGAATCGAACCCCAGTCTGGCGTTCACCAGTCAGGGACGTTACCATATCGGCCACAACAACCCTTCAAGTTGTTATTATTTATAAAGCTGTTTCTTAAATCCAAATATGCAGTAAATATCAACGCGAATATCGTACACTGTTAAAAATCTGCTTTTAAAAAAACGGTAAAAATCCTGGAATAAAACGGATACATTGACGTAAAGGGGTAATATTACGGTCACCAACCCGTAAAAGATAATAACAAAGTAGGGTAAAAATTACGGTCGCCTGTATTTTACTGAAATGCGGCTGAGGACAGTAAGTTGTTTTTGTTTATAAATAGTTTGTGTTAATAGAGCTGTTTTTTAAATCCAGTTATGCATTGAATCTCGGCTCAAATTTCTCTGCATTTCTTATGGTGTCATTCAATAGGAATGTTACTAATACCGGGCTTATTTCAGGAACGTTTTTGAAACATTTCTGAAACGTTTTCCGAAACATTTCTTAAACGTTTCATGTGATTTATCGTGATAGCGAGCAAAGATGAATGAGAATGTGATTTAAATATATAACTTTGGAATTGAAGGATTTGATGAATGTTCAGCATTTTATTTGAACTCTTAAGAGATGTGATGTATACGTTGTGAATACGAGTGCAGTTATAAACACTTATTTATATGTATATGTATGTGTGTGTGTTTATATTATATATATATATATATATATATATATATAAATATATATATATATATATATAATATATATATATATATATAGTATAAATATGAATATATATATATATATATATATATTTATATATATGTATTGTATATATTATGTATATATGTATATATATACATATATATATATATATATATATACAAACACAACTATATATATATATATATATTATATATATATATATATATATGTATAAAAAAATTTGTGTGAGTAATGTTTGTGTTCTATTTGTATACAATAAATAGATAATTCCATTCCCTCAATAAATTTGATTACCCCATCAGAAAATTTTTCTTACCCCTTTTTCTAGAGGCAGGAAAACTATTCGTTGAATAATGAAATAAGAAATGGTCCAAATTAGCATTTAAGTATTACGAGCCAGATAAACGAAAAAAACAGCAGTAACAAACCGAGATAAAAATCTACAAAGAAATTCTCAGTCACGTTTTTCGAGACCAAGTC
>NC_090748.1:102339836-102344836 GCF_036898095.1 Palaemon carinicauda
CTATAAGTACATTTAAATGTGATAACCTCTTCAACGGAGTAGCTTAATATATTTTTAGGCCACTCAAAGTTTTTGCTATTATTTTTTATTTGTGTTTATTTATTTTATTTTATTCTATTTTTACAACCTTTGTAATTTGTTGTAAAAGGGGTTTTTCTGTCAATAATTGGTGTGTGAACCCATGATAATGTTAGATGATAAGACTACTGTATTTAAATTGAGTTTTTCTTCAGATTTTCAGCAGTTGAAGACATTTTTAAAGATATTCCTTTCAGAATTTTCATTTTTTCCGGAATGCTAAGAAGTAGATGATGTAGGTAAGATTCTCAATCATAATGTGCAATCTTTACTCTTTTCAGAGTTTCCATTGAAGTCAGTTAGTTTAAGTCACTTACTCCTAAATCATATTGATGATGATGAAATCCTGTACATAACTGAAGTTATGTACAGTTAGAATCAAAAGAACGCAGACACCCGGGCGAAATCTTTCGTCAGATGTCTCTAGTGTTCCCATGACAAAACAGAAAAGGTGTTGCACTTCTTACTAATACTATGAAATGGGCGGAGTCCTCTCCAACCTTAACGAATCAAAGATAGCAAAGGGGTGTTTTTGCTAGTGAAAGCATTAGAATTTTACAAATTGAGTTGCCATATTTCATTCTGTTTTATCATTTGACGTTTCGAATATCCACTGCAAATACTGAATTCACACATACATACACATGTATATATATGTATATATACTGTATATTTATATATATGTATGTATATATATCATGAATCCGACAAGTCATGTAGAAATTATTGGAGTATCGCAGCTAAACAATGCCTTCCGTTAACAGCTACATTAGATTATTTCGACATTAGTCTTGTTCAAGTCACCGATGAAAGAAAAAGTATATTCAGATATGGTTCGATAAAAAATAATAATAATAAAAAAACACCATACATGAGTTGCCGGCCTAAATAACATTCAGAGAGAGAGAGAGAGAGAGAGAGAGAGAGAGAGAGAGAGAGAGAGAGAGAGAGAGAGAGAGAGAGAGATTCGGCCTGAATACATCGTTTTTAATATATTTGTATTACGTTGGTCAAAATTCACCCGTAACTTTTTGAGTTAGGTTAGTGATAAACAAATAGACAGAGGTGAAAACATGTCCTCCTTGGCAGAGGTAATAATAATAATAATAATAATAATAATAGTAATAGTAATAATAATAATAATAATAATAATAATAATAATAATAATAATAATAATTGGACCAAAACGTAAATTTTGAGAGTTCTGAAGAGGTGAATATTGGCCCGCGCACTGAGCCATTTTATAATTTGGAATTGCAAGATATTTCTTTGGATTTATTAAACGTAATTAGTTCTTCTTACCTTCTAAACTCCTGAAATTTATCCATTTATTCAAACCTACCGAAATCTTGCAACCCTTCCAGAAACGACATTATTACTTCCTATTACTTCCATTCTTGCCTGTTTGTCTTTCAACAGTTCCAACTCTTAGTGAGTTAAAGATTCACTTCACGAACATCATGGCTCTAGAGAATGGAGCTTATAATGTTTCTCAAGATTATATTTATTTTGAAATTGAGCTTTAAGTAAGTGGGTGATATAAACTCGACGCTATATATATAGATATAATTATATATATATATATATATATATATATATATATATATATATATATATATATATATATATATGTAATTATATCTATATATATATATATATATATATATATATATATATATATATATATATATATATATATATATATATATGTATATATGTATATATGTATATATATATATATATATATATATATATATATATATATATATATATATAGATATATATATATATATATATATATATATATATATATATATATATATATATATATATATATATATATGTATATATGTATATATGTATATATATATATATATATATATATATATATATATATATATATATATATATATATATATGATGAATTTTGCCAGTGGGAAGGGGGGAGCCCTTCCCTGCCAGTAGGAGGGGGGGAGCCCCGCCCTACCTTCGGGAAGGGGGGAGCTCCGCCCTGCCAGCGGGAAGGGGGGAGCCTCGCCCTGCCATCAGGAAGGAGGTAGCCCCGCCCTGCCAGGGGTAAGGGGGGAGCCCCGCCCTGCCAGGGGTAAGGGGGGAGCCCCGCCATGCCAGCGGGAAGGGGAGGCCCCGCCCTGCCAGGGGGTAAGGGGGGAGCCCCGCCCTGCCAGCGGGAAGGGGGGAGCCTCGCCCTGCCAGTGGGAAAGGGGGGGGCGGAGCCCCACCCTGCCAGTGGGAAGGGCTAGCAGGAAGGGGGCCAGCCCTGCCCAGCCAAGAATAGAGAGTTCCTGCATCTGGCTTATTTAAAAAAAAAAAACATGAAGGGTTAAATCGGGAAGGCAGTCATTTAAAGCAAAACAAGAATCTTGAAGACTTCTTCTTTCTCTCCATGAGGAAGAAGTCTTCAAGATTCTGCTTTTGAAGACTTCTTTCTTCTAAGAAGAAAGGGGATCAGCGACAAGTGGAATCAGGAAGGCAGTCATGAAAAGCAAAACAAGAATCTTGAAGACTTCTTCTTTCTCTCCATGAGGAAGAAGTCTTCAAGATTCTGCTTTTGAAGACTTCTTTCTTCTAAGAAGAAAGGGATCAGCGACAAGTGGAATCAGGAATGCAGTCATGAAAAGCAAAACAAGAATCTTGAAGACTTCTTCTTTCTCTCCATGAGGAAGAAGTCTTCAAGATACTTGCATTAAAGACTTCTTTTTTCTCATGGAGAGAAAGAAGTCTTCAAGATTCTTGTTTTGAAGAATTCTTTCTTCTAAGAAGAAAGGGATCAACGACAAGTGGAATCAGGAAGGCTGTCATGAAAAGCAAAACAAGAATCTTGAAGACTTCTTCTTTCTCTCCATGAGGAAGAAGTCTTCAAGATTCTTGTTTTGAAGACTTCTTCTTCCTCATGGAGAGAAAGAAGAAGTCTTCAAGATTTTTGTTTTGCAGACTTCTTTCTTCTAAGACGAAAGGGATCAACGACAAGTGGAACCAGGAAGGCAGTTATGAAAAGCTAAACAAGAATTTTGAAGACTAATAACTGATTTATTTGAAAGGATTCGGACAGAAAATGCAGGAAGAGGGAGACAGGAAGTAGAACGGGAGAGAAGAAATAAAGTATCCGAAAAGGAGAGCTAGTTATTATTTGTTGATCACTTTACGATTGTGCGGATTTGAAATGAGAAAGTAAAGTCCATAATGTTGAAGATCCAAAAATAAAGATTGTGCAGAATAAGGCGGAAACTACGCAGAAGTAGAGAATATTGAAGGACCAGAGAAAGCTAAAATTCTTCAATCTGAAGTAATTTTTTTTCCTCTAAAAGGAAGAACTTCTAAGGAGAGACACTCCAATTGGACATCTTCCTGTTAGCACGTGCTTATAAGAAAAATAATTATCTAGGACCGACGAAGGAACGGCTTTGGGATTGGAGATTTTTGGTTTATTGCGCCCCGGATTTGAAATTCGGGCTCCAGCTTCGGTCGTCATTTTGTGTCAGACTCATCATCATCTGTCTGTCATCAGTGTTCGTGTCATCCAACACAAGTAACAGCTTTTAAAAGATACAACCAGCGCTCCATTCCCCTTACGGGCTGCCAACACAAGGGGCCGTGGTCCGCCTTGTATATAGGCGAGTCAATCTAAATCATCATCATCAGGAGAGGAAATTTGAGACACGAGACCTCTTACGTATAAAAAGGATATTTTAATTGCAAAGGGATCAATGGTTCAATTGGGTTCCGTCGTAATGAAACGCCTTCAAGATGTTCGTCAAAAGAAATTCGACCAAGAAGCGCAACGGCAGGAGGAGAGAACTGGCCAAACGAATACTCTGAGGAAAGATGACTCTGACGATGATTATGAGGATGATAAAAATGACTAAAACTAATATTTTTGTCGATATATGTACAAAAAAAACCATAAAGTTAACAAGAACATGAAGCTATATTGTTGTGCATATAGCTTGCTTATGGTATACAATGGACATGCGTAAATAACGTCTGCTTGAACAATAATACTATTCCCTATCTGTTTCCTATTGTGATATTATGTATGCATTCTTTTATACCACATAAAAGGGGGCACATGGTATAGTTTGTGGCTTTGATTTTGTCTTCCCTTCTATGTATACATGAGAGTAGTCTGTTTCAGTGTATTATGCTAGTTAATAAGGCAGATGTAAAAACGCAACTAGTAAAATTGCACGGCGAAGTTGGTATGCGGATCGGACCAGAACCGCCAAATATTTCTAATTTGATTTTAATTTTCAAGGAAACAGCAGTTACTGTTACGAATGTATCTCTCACATTGACAAGTAAGCCCTTGAAATGTTGTCTGATCATGCCTTAAGCAGCCAAATAGGATGTGATGCATCTGAAGTGTATTGTTTAAATTTTGTGGGACAAGAACTTGCCCCACCCCCCTAATTTTTCCTCTTGAGCTGTTTTACCTAAAAAAACAAACAAAAAATGACACAGAACCAATATAATTAGGTATCTAGGGGTCTAGTTTCTTTATAAATACACAAATACATATAGCCAATACCTGATATCCAGTCAATAGAAATATATAAACTAGGTATTACCAGCTAAAGGGGAAAAATCCAAGTTTTTGAGTTAACAGAGTGATATTATTTAACGGCTCATAACCATACTTAAGCTATCACAAAGCAATGGTTATCACATGAAAATATTAGCGGTAGGTATGTATCTTTCTAAAAATCAACACTAGGATTTGCCACCCTGGGTGGTACCAATTAGTGAAAAATCTGGTCCTGGCTCATGGACTAATGTATCTATGTTTGTATATATATATATATATATATATATATATATATATATATATATATATATATATATATATATATATATATATATATATATATAGTAAATATATATATGTGTGTGTATGCGTGTGTGTA
>NC_090748.1:102362336-102364413 GCF_036898095.1 Palaemon carinicauda
ATAAGAGACAGAAAACGAGCAACATGGATGCGAAAGCAAACTAAAGTAGAGAATATTCTAACATTATGTAAGAAAAATAAATGGATATAGGCAGGACATATGAGAATGGCTGACAGTAGATGAACATTAAGAATAACAGAGTGGGTCCTTAGAGATAGTAAAAGTAGCAGGGGAAGTAAGAGAAGACGATGGGTTGACGAGATAAGAATTCCACATGTCTGAGGCTTTTGTTCTGCAGTGGACTAGTAACGGTTGATATATATATATATATATATATATATATATATATATATATATATATATATATATATATATATATATATATATATATATATATATGTGTGTGTGTGTGTGTGTGTGTGTGTGTGTGTGTGTGTGTGTGCATAAAACAAATAAATGATTGTGTTTGTATACATTTCAGTTAACTTAATGTTGACGACTGAAGCGTTAATGCTTCAGAGGGCAAATTAATGAAGTTATTTTTAAAACATAAATAATGAACACAACATTTATAAATGTAATTAGTCTCATTTTAATATTCATTTAATATGACTTTATAATGAAATCATCATAGTTTAGATATTTAATTTAGCCCGTGTATTGGGAAAGAATTATTTTCTTTATGATAATTTATGCAATTGTATTTTAAATTGAATATCCACCTTTTATATATCAGATTAACCATAAAATAGTTTTTATCAGGTATTGTATTAAACCTTTTACTTATTATTCTTTTTATTTGCAAACGTAAAATCTCATTTGTTTTGTAAAATGAAAAAGTAAAACTGGGAGCAATTCTCTCAATAACTACTTTATAACTCTTTATTCTTCCCCTCTCTATTTGGCCATTAATTTTATTGTTATGTTTCCCTCTTCTTCTTCTCAATGAAAATAGATTATCTATCGATTGAACTTTCATGTCAGGAATGACTGGGTTAAACACCGTTTAATTTGCTGAAGGTGAAGTGAGAGAGAGAGAGAGAGAGAGAGAGAGAGAGAGAGAGAGAGAGAGAGAGAGAGAGAGAGAGTGTGTGTGGGGGGGGACCTGTAAGATGGAGGAAGAGAATTAGATGGCTAAATACGGTGAAGGATGATATGGAGAGAAGAGGTTTGGTGGAAATAGGATGCCTTTGATTGAAGGCATTGGAGAGGGCGCGTTAGGCAACCGACCCCTTAACGTATGATCAACAGAGAGAGAGAGAGAGAGAGAGAGAGAGAGAGAGAGAGAGAGAGAGAGAGAGAGAGAGAGAGAGAGAGAGAGTGTGTGTGTTTTTAATGTATTTCATCACGGCTCAATTGTACGGTAATAACATGATTAATATTATTTGCATGAGAAATAAACTGATTAATAAATAAATTGGGGAAAGCTTTGAAATCCAGGATTATTTTTACACCACTAAGTTGAACATCGTCAGACCTGCTATAATGAGAAACTATAATGAAATAATTGATTTTAATGTCTAGTAAGTCTTTTTCTAACCCTTTTAATTGAATCTTATGTTGGACTATAATAAACATTTGGTTTCATACTTTGTTCATGTATGTAGTTTTTACTGTTTTGAGAGAGTACACATATGTGTATGGTACCTTTGTCTTATATATATATATATATATATATATATATATATATATATATATATATATATATATATATATATATATACATTTCTAAATAAATATATATAATATATATATATATATATATATATATATATACATACTATATATACAGTACCTGTATATACATATATATATGTATATATATATATATATATATATATATATATATATATATATACAGTATATATATATATATACATATAATATATAACATGTATATATATATATATATATATATATATATATATATATATATATATATACAGTATATATATATATATATATATATATATATATATATATATACATATAATATATAACATGTATATATATATATATATATATATATATATATATATATATATATATATATATATATATATATATATACATATACACACAGTATATTATTCCCCATAATCTTCATTCCAAGCTATACCCACCAATGTGTATTGAA
>NC_090748.1:102374913-102377413 GCF_036898095.1 Palaemon carinicauda
GAGAGAGAGAGAGAGAGAGAGAGAGATGTCCTATATATACATATATACATATATGTTATATGCATACACACAAATATTTATATATACATATACACATGTACACATATATGTATGTATGTATGTATACACACACATGAGTACACACACACACACACATATATATATATATATATATATATTAGTGCGTGTGCGGGCTTATATAAGAGACATCTAAACCGAATTTTTCCCTTACAATGAATTCAAATGTATTTTCCCCCAAACATTCGCTATAATTTTATACCCTTCGCTCGTAACGACGCTAAGTCGGCCATTGCTCGTTAGCATTAATTCGCTCATTTTCCGAAATAATGATTATTATTCATTTATTGGTCGAGATTATGGGACGGAGGGCGTGAGAAGAGAACATATTATTATTATTATTATTATTATTATTATTATTATTATTATTATTATTATTATTATAATTATTTTTGTTATTATTATTATTATTATTATTATTATTAGCTAAGCTACAACGCTAGTTAGAAAAAAAGATGCTATAAGCCCAAGGGCTTCGATAGGGAAAAATAGTCCAGTGAGGAAAGGAGCTAAAGAAATATATAAACGATATGAGAAGAAATTAACAATATTTTTTTTTTCTAAACTCTTTTCTGTTATAATGTAGATAGCAAGAGTGATAGGTTTCATGCAGTTTAAAATAGATTTTATTGTTGGAATTACCAATTTAAAGTTTAACTTGTGAACATATTTGAATTATTGAGAATTTGATGGGAATAGATGGATGTCTTCGTATAGTTTTGATAATTTATCGGAATACTTCCATTTGAGATTATTGTGTTCAATAAGTTAGTTGATTATTGTGATTTGTCGTTTAATATTCTCGTATATGTGTATATATATAAGACATACTGTACATACATATGTATATATGTGAGTGTGTGTAAGGAGAGAAATTTTAAGTTCAACAAAATATGTTTTCAATCACATTATAAACTCTCTTTGTTTACTTCTTAAGCAATTACTTAACCCAAAATGTTCTTTTTAACTGCTTACACACACACACACACACACACACACACACACATATATATATATATATATATATGTACATATAATGTATAACATATATGATATATATATATATATATATATATTACTCCACATAATCTTCACCCCAAGCTATACCCACCAATGTGTATTGAATACTTATTGCTACCACACTGTTTTTTAGTACATTATATATAATGTTATTATAACTCAGAATTGCCATCAGGAAGATAATGTCTTGTTATGACCATCGATAAACAATTACGCTGCCACAAGACCTTAAAGGAACGATATAAAGATAACATAATTGCCCATAGAACAGGTGATAGAGGTTATAAAAAAAGATTGGATGTGCGTATGTCCTCTGGGCTCCAATTACCTATAAGCAAATAGTGAATATACGCATGTAAACACACGTACGTATGTATGTGGAGATACAGTATAGGTACATACTAAAGTATATGAACAAGTATACGTATATATAGTCTCTCTCTCTCTCTCTCTCTCTCTCTCTCTCTCTCTCTCTCTCTCTGTAATTACATATATATACACACACACACACATATATATATATATAATATGATTTATATATATTTATGTATATATATATTTATATATATTTATATATGTATATATATTTATTTATATATTTATATATACATTTATTTATATATATGTATATATACTGTATATGTTTATATATACATATAAATCAATATATATATATACATACATATATATATATATATATGTATATGTATAATGTATGTGTGTATGTATGTATATATGTATATATACAGTATATACAATTGCATATGCGATTACTTTGTGAGAATATCCATTATCGCTTTTAATCAATTGATTTAATTATGAGTTCAATAGAATACGTATCAAAAGCACTATCGTTAGAATAAAAGAACAGCATTAATATTTTTCTATGTCCACACAATATATTCAACAATACATATTAAAAAGGTCACAAAGATTGCATTCATATCAATGTAATATATGAATGGAGCTCATAACTTCCAATATTTGTCTTTGACTAAAATCAGTTTTTTTATTTTTTTTTTTTTTTTTTTCTTTTTTTTTTTTTTTTTTTTTTACTGATTACCACAATGACAATTATAGAGCTTTTTTGAATATGTCTGACCAGCATGCATAAAGATACCACGTATCAAATCTGAGCTCTATGAGAGAGAGAGAGAGAGAGAGAGAGAGAGAGAGAGAGAGAGAGACAGAGGAATGAATTTGGAAGGAGGTTATGCTTTACCCCCTGTTTGTGTGTGTTTGTTTGTGAACAGCTTCCTTGCCGCAATTTTAATCAGAGTAATGAAACTTGCAGGGATCAACTTTTCTGTAAAAAGCTGGAAATGATTAGATTTTACTAAGTTAGGTTCAAAGGTCAAGGTTACGGTTAAGCAAAAGGTCGAGAAATAAGCTGCCGTGGTGA
>NC_090748.1:102382413-102389913 GCF_036898095.1 Palaemon carinicauda
TTGCCAATTCTTTTATCTTTTGATAGTTTCATGAGATTAACTTGATACATACTTATATATGTATATAGATATATATTTCTGTGTGTTTTATATATATATATATATATATATATATATACAGTATATTCAAATAAGCCATATATATTTTTGATATATTAATGTCTGGATTCTCTTAACGACCTCGGGATCAGAGCCCCAGGCGAAATCTCACAAAGACAAGAGCTTGGCTCCGGCTGGGAATCGAACCCTGGTCGGCAAGCTTATATAGACAGTGACTAACCCATTCGTGGCCGAATGGGTTAGTCACTGTCTATATAAGCTTGCCGACCAGGGTTCGATTCCCGGCCGGAGCCAAGCTCTTGTCTTTGTGAGATTTCGCCTGGGGCTCTGATCCCGAGGTCGTTAAGAGAATCCAGACATTAATATATCAAAAATATATATGGCTTATGTGAATATGAAAAACACGTAAAAATGTGCAAAATTTATCATATATATATATATATATATATATATGTATATATATATATATATATGTATATATGTGTAAGTATGTGAGTATATATTATATACAGGTGTATATATATATACATATATATATATATATATATACTGTATATATAATTGTATATATATATTTATATATGCATGTATATTTATATTTATACATATATATATATATATATATATATACGCACACACAAAATGATCAGGTCAGAAGTTTGTATTGGGATAGCATTGTACCTGTGATGTCTTCAATTTTTTTTTTCAGATTTTCCTTTCCATTACTAAACATGGAACAAGTCCTGGATTATCAGACTGAGTATCAAGTCCTGTAAATTACAGATCCAAACAGTTTTTTTATAATAATTAATTTTATTATAACTACAACGGCAATTGGTGTGATCATTGAAAAACTTTGAGATTTACTTAGAATAAAAATGGAAATGTGCAACTCTTCCCTTTCACTTACAAGATTTTGTTACTGTTTTTAAAATATTTTATTGTCAATTGTTAATATTTTTTTCATATCGTTTATTTATTTCCTTATATCCTTTCCTCACTGGGCTATTGTTTCCTGTTGGAGCCCTTGGGCTTATAGGATCTTACTTTTACAACTAGTGTTTTAGCTTGGCTAATAATAATAATAATAATAATAATAATAATAATAATAATAATAATAATAATAGTAAATCAGGGTAGCATTTTGATTCCACCTTCTGAAATGATACCTTGAATAGAGATATTTTCAACTCTCTTCCTACCTTCTTCGCTTCAATAGTTCTTCAAAGATATCCATAGTGTTGTATTGATAGATGGCTGATATCCTCGTAAGGATTCCATCAGAGTTAATGAAGTCATTGTCTCACCCCTACGTATTTATTTTGAAGGCTTGAAGTTCTTGTTCATTTTGGGGAATAGCCAATATTTTTGTAATGATGGGAAGACTGTAGTTTTGCATTAGCAATGTTGGAGTTTATTAGACACTTCATATAGATTCCTACGTTAAATCCTACTAAGGATGGGGGGTTTGATATAAAACATTTTAAGTAGTGTGTGGGAACTTAGAGAGAGAGAGAGAGAGAGAGAGAGAGAGAGAGAGAGAGAGAGTTGGGGAGAAGGGGGAAGAGATAAAAAGAGGAAGACAAAGAGAGAGAGAGAGAGAGAGAGAGAGAGAGAGAGAGAGAGTTGGGGGAGAAGGGGGATGAGATGAAAAGAGGAAGGCAAAAGTAAAGAGAGAGAGAGAGAGAGAGAGAGAGAGAGTTTGGGGAGAAGGGGTAAGAGATAAAAAGAGGAAGACAAAAGTAAAGAGAGAGAGAGAGAGAGAGAGAGAGAGAGAGAGAGAGACGGGGAAGAGATAAAAAGAGGAAGACAAATGTATAAAGAGAGAGAGAGAGAGAGAGAGAGAGAGAGAGTTTGGGGAGAAGGGGGAAGAGATAAAAAGAGGAAGACGAATATATATATATATATATATATAGAGAGAGAGAGAGAGAGAGAGAGAGAGAGAGAGAGAGAGAATTTAGTCTATATATTTTGAGCTTAATTTAAATTTTTTGAATAGAAATAGATATTTTCAAAACTCGCAATGGAACGTAGAAGTACTTAGATTTTAACATCCCAATTAAAAAAAAAAAAAAAACGTTTTATGCTGATATATACAGTAGACACCCTCCTTCGTTCAGCAATAAGGAACTATACTTTTCTTTGGTCGAGAAATATCCGATTTGAATATAAGTTATTTTAAAAGACTGTTTATTTGGATGTTCAATTGAAGTAATATATATATATATATATATATATATACACATATATATATAAATACATATATATATACATATATATATATGTATATATATATATATATATATGCATATATATATATATATATATATGCATATATATATATATATTTATATATATATATATGTATATATGCATATATATATATTTATATATATATATGCATATATGTATATATATATATGTATATATATATGTATATATATAATACATATATATTCGTGTGTGTGTATATATATATGTATATGTATAATATATATATATATATATATATATAGATATAGATATAGATATATAAACATATCTGTACACTTATGTAAACATATACACACATATATACATATATATACATTATATATGTGTGTGTGTGCATATATGTATATGTGTATATATATATATATATATATGTATATATATATATATATATATATAATATACATATATATATATATAATATATATATATATATATATATATATATTATATATATATATATATATATATATACATACACATTCATACCTTTCTAACACTATGTATATTTGTGTATATAAACGTGGTCAATATGTGACATCTCTCTGTGGTCATGCTGACTACTACTACATTACTTTGTAAAAATAACACTTTATAACATTGCTTTCAATTTTGATAATTAGGCTTTGATAAAGAAAGCAAAATTCCCATGAATAAAATTGATATAGAATATATGTTTTATGTAATCCTAGAATAATATGATTTTAAATATATATCAAAATTTAGAATCGAATGTCCTCCTACTTCAACACAACTCTGAAGGAAATTCTATGCGACTGCATTGGCAACACTGAATTTACCCATATTAAGTGCAGTTGAGGTGGCAGCGCTGTCCTGATGCATAAAATTCATAATATTCTTGAATTTTATTAACAAATTTCAGCGTTAAATTTCTCGGAAAATGTCGTGCCCCAACATATAAAAGGACGACAACTGCAGCTTCTGCTACAGAATTCTCATCTATGGATTGTCAACCAACAACTTCCAAGAGCAAGACAAAGATGTCGCCTATCGAGAAGAAAAACTGCCTTTTGTCAGGATTTGAATCCCTCGTGATAGATGGTCCCCAAGGAATCAGGGAGTCGTTGGATGCAGGAGAGACCAAGACGAGAACGGAAACTGCTTCTGAACGGATGTCCCAAACAGAAATGGAAGGAGAGTCTTCAGCAGAGTCTTCAGAAGAGTCTTCGGCAGACTCACTGTGGCCAGGCTCAGCAGACCCATCGTGGCCGAGCTCATGGAGTTCTGAAACATTTGAAACTCTCTCGGATTTGAAGCTGAAGGTCTCCCATCTCGAAGACGATGTCGGATCCGGCGATAGAAAAGGAGGAATTATGATGGAATCTCTCCTCGCTGAAGTCGACAAGCTTGATGCTGAATGCAAGTTTGACAAAGCTCTGCTTTTGATGGAGACTCGTCCATTGTTTGTACGATTGGGAATAAAGAAGTCAAAACTACTCGTCAAGCTGGGAAGAGACGACGAAGCTGAGGAGATTCTCTTAGATTTAGTGTCAAAGGAAGAGAAGAACATTGAAGCTTTGTTGGCGTTTGGATTCTTCCTGGCCTCAAAGCGAGAATACAAAGAAGCTGAAAATTACTTCCGAGAAGCACTGAGCCTGTGCAGCGAGAATGATCCTGCCTGGAAGAAGGCTGAGAAAGGACTCTTCTTCTCAAAGAATTCGTGGGATAAAGGACACAGCAAATACTGGGCTTTAAGGGCTAAAGCTCATTGCCATTTCTTGTCCAGAAACAGAGCCATCTTCTTCCAAGGCAAGGCAGCTCACCACCGAGGATGGCATGCAAAGGCCTTAGGCGGCTTCGAACAGACTTTGTTGAACGGAGGATACAAAGATGACGTCGTCAGGTGGGCCTTCTGCTGCGTAGCTCTAGGCCGCTTTGAAGAGGCCTTCAACTTCTTCAGAAACCGACCTGCTAAATTCGACAGTGTCGCTCAGCTGGTTGAAGAGATACAGGAGCTGTGTGAGGGTCAGTGCCCCTACCAGGTCTTGAGAGTTCGGATCGGGTCCAGCTTGAAGGATATAACGGCCGCCTTTGACCGTCGAATGAAGGACGTTCTGACGCCAGCAGAAAGGAGTAGGATCACCAAAGGATTCCTGCTGTTGACCGACTATGAGTTCAGGATGGAGTATGAAGGTCGGCATTTGGAAGTGGATTCCTACATGATCAAATAGTGGATGCAGATGGCGACATCTTTTATTTTCTATGGAAGCAGAAATTAAATTTCTTAGGAATATTATGATATATTAGTTTATATATTGTTAAAAACTATATCTTTGTTACATGGGACTTAGCTTTTTTGTCAAACCAAGCTGTTTGTGAAAGATTTTATTTTTTTTTTTTTGTAAAGGAGATCAGTACTCAATATTTTTTTGTACGTAGTGTAAAATATAGGAATAAATAAAATTATAACTTTAAGTCTGTCTATTTTATCCCACATTTAAGATACAAAGCCATTTAATAATGTCATTTTCATATCTCTTGATTTAACTTCACAATTTTCATGAAAAATGCATATATATAAACGTCCATCTTCCAGTAACAAGGAATTGTATTCTACTTTCGTTGTAAAATATTCTGTTTGGATATGAGTAAGTTCTTCAAAAAATTATTTACCAGATTTTTCAATTGAAACAATTTATATCAATATATATATATATATATATATATAATGTATATATATATTTGCATATGTATATATACATATATATATACAGACATATATATACATATTATATATATACATACATATATATATATATATATATATATATACTGTATATATATATATATATATATATACATATATATATACATATACATCCAAATGAATAAATATACTTATACATCCATATAAATAAATATACATACATATATATATATATATATATATACACATTTATATATTGTATATATGTAAATTATCATATTTGTTTTGATTATTTAATTAACATAACAGTGACTAATTCAACTTTTCCTCGAATGCTCCTGAGAAAACGAAGCATCAACCCCCCCCCCCCAATAATAACAAAGTACTTTGATCCGGCCATTGGCGTTTAATATTCATTGGAATTCAGCAACAGTTTTATATTTTATTGCAACGATGCTCAACGATGACAATTTTCATCACTCTTTGTAATTGCCATAACAATTTCACTGGCAATTGAACCCGTTTATTCATTATTGCTCACATAAGTGTTCGGCAAATCCAACCATTGCCAATATAGCTGTTTGGAGCCAAAGAATCTGGCAATGTTGTTTAGTTCAGGGAATATATATATATATATATATATATATATATGTATATATATATATATGTGTGTGTGTATGTATTATAATATTAACGTGTTTCCCATGTGGAGAATTGTTTTAAGTTATGAAAAAGTAATAGAGGAAATTAATATGCTTGCATAATTTGGCAGTATACGGAGAGTATGGTATTGTAAACAAATTCACACACACATACACAGACACACACACACACACATATATATATATATATATATGTATATATATATGTATATATATATATATATATATATATGTATATATATATATATATATATATATTATGTATGTGTATGTATGTGTATGTATGGATGATGGTATATTTGTGTATAATTATAAATAACGGAAAAAAGAGCAATTGTCACCATAGAAACAATTTAGCCATAAATACTATTATGTGGGAATATAAGTATAATTAAATCATCCTCTGAAAGTCGTCTTCACCGAATTAAATGACATTAGTAAAGGATTTCCTATCTTAAAATTAGGATAGAAAAGATAATCTAAGTTAAAAAAAAATAATTTATTCCTATATTTTACAATTTAAAAAATTAAGTTCTTATCTCCTTTACAAATAAAATGAAAATAAATCTTTCCAAACAGCTTGATTAAACAGAAAAGTTAAAGCCTATATAAAAAGATAGTTTTAACAAAATATAAACTAATATATCATAACATTCCTACAAATATGTAAATTCTGCTTCCATAGAAAATAAAAGATGTCGCCATCTGCATCCACTATTTGATCATGTAGGAATCCACTTCCAAATGCCGAGCTTCATACTCCATCCTGAACTCATAATCGGTCAATAGCAGGAATCCTTTGGTGATCCTACTCCTTTCTGCTGGCGTCAGAACGTCCTTCATTCGACGGTCAAAGGCGGCCGTTATATCCTTCAAGCTGGACCCGATCCGAACTCTCAAGACCTGGTAGGGGCACTGACCCTCACACAGCTCCTGTATCTCTTCAATCAACTGAGCGACACTGTCGAATTTAGCAGGTCGGTTTCTGAAGAAGTTGAAGGCCTCTTCAAAGCGGCCAAGGGCTACGCAGCAGAAGGCCCACCTGACGACGTCATCTTTGTATCCTCCGTTCAACAAAGTCTGTTCGAAGCAGCCCAGGGCCTTTGCATGCCATCCTCGGTGGTGAGCTGCTTTGCCTTGGAAGAAGATGGCTCTGTTTCTGGACAAGAAATGGCAATGAGCTTTAGCCTTTAAAGCCCAGTATTTGCTGTGTCCTTTATCCCACGAATTCTTTGAGAAGAAGAGTCCTTTCTCAGCCTTCTTCCAGGCAGGATCATTCTCGCTGCACAGGCTCAGTGCTTCTCGGAAGTAATTTTCAGCTTTTTTGTATTCTCGCTTTGAGGCCAGGAAGAATCCAAACGCCAACAAAGCTTCAATGTTCTTCTCTTCCTTTGACACTAAATCTGAGAGAATCTCCTCAGCTTCCTCATCTCTTCCCATCTTGACGAGTAGTTTTGACTTCTTTATTCCCAGTCGTACAAACAATGGATGAGTCTCCATCAAAAGCATTGCTTTGTCAAACTTGCATTCAGCATCAAGCTTGTCGACTTCAGCGAGGAGAGATTCCATCGTAATTCCTCCTTTTCTGTCGCCGGATCCGACATCGTCTTCGAGATGGGAGACCTTCAGCTTCGAATCCGAGAGAGTTTCAAATGTTTCAGAACTCCATGAGCTCGGCCACGATGTGTCTGCTGAGCCTGGCCACAGTGAGTCTGCCGAAGACTCTTCTGAAGACTCTGCTGAAGACTCTCCTTCCATTTCTGTTTGGGACATCCGTTCAGAAGCAATTTCCGTTCTTGTCCTGGTCTCTCCTGCATCCAACGACTCCCTGATTCCTTG
>NC_090748.1:102406171-102426171 GCF_036898095.1 Palaemon carinicauda
TATATTAATATATATATATAAATATATATAATATATGAATATATATATATATATATATATATATATATATAATATATATATATATATATATATATATATATATATATTGTGATACATAGTGATATGTGGCATCTCTCTGTGGTCATTCTGACTACGACTACATTACTTTGTAAATATAACACTTTATAACATTGCTTTCAATTTGGATAATTAAGTTTTGATAAAGAAAACAAAATTCCCATGGATAGAATCAATATAGAATATATGTTTATGTAATCCTATAATAAAATGATTTTAAATATATATCAAAATTTAGAATTGAATGTCCTTCTACTACGACACAGCTTTGAAGGAAATTCTATGCGACTGCAATGGCAACACTGAATTTACCCATATTAAGTGCAGTTGAGGTGGCAGCGCTGTCCTGATGCATAAAATTCATAATATTCTTGAATTTTGATAACAAATTTCAGCGTCAAATTTCTCGGAAACTGTCGTACCCAACATATAAAAGGACGACGACTGCAGCTTCTGCTACAGAATTCTCATCTATGGATTGTCAACCAAAAACTTCCAAGAGTAAGACAAAGATGTCGCCAATCGAGAAGATGAACTGCCTTTTGCCAGGATTTGAATCCCTCGTGCTAGATGGTCCTCAATGAATCAGGGAGTCGCTGGATGCAGGAGAGACCAGGACGAGAACGGAAATTGCTTCTGAACGGATGTCCCAAACAGAAATGGAAGGAGAGTCTTCAGCAGAGTCTTCAGAAGAGTCTTCAGCAGACTCACTGTGGCCAGGCTCAGCAGACCCATCGTGGCCGAGCTCATGGAGTTCTGAAATATTTGAAACTCTCTCGGATTTGAAGCTGAAGGTCTCCCATCTCGAAGACGATGTCGGATCTGGCGACAGAAAAGGAGGAATTACGATGGAATCTCTCCTCGATGAAGTCGACAAGCTTTATGCTGAATGCAAGTTTGACAAAGCTCTGCTTTTGATGGAGACTCATCCATTGTTTGTACGATTGGGAATAAAGTGGTCAAAACTACTCGTCAAGCTGGGAAGAGACGACGAAGCTGAGGAGATTCTCTCAGATTTAGTGTCAAAGGAAGAGAAGAACATTGAAGCTTTGTTGGCGTTTGGATTCTTCCTGGCCTCAAAGCGAGAATACAAAGAAGCTGAAAATTACTTCCGAGAAGCACTGAGCCTGTGCAGCGAGAATGATCCTGCCTGGAAGAAGGCTGAGAAAGGACTCTTCTTCTCAAAGAATTCGTGGGATAAAGGACACAGCAAATACTGGGCTTTAAAGGCTAAAGCCCATTGCCGTTTCTTGTCCAGAAACAGAGCCATCTTCTTCCAAGGCAAAGCAGCTCACCACCGAGGATGGCATGCAAAGGCCTTAGGCTGCTTCGAACAGACTTTGTTGAACGGAGGATACAAAGATGACGTCGTCAGGTGGGCCTTCTGCTGCGTAGCCCTTGGCCGCTTTGAAGAGGCCCTCAACTTCTTCAGAAACCGACCCTCTAAATTTGAGTGTCGCTCAGCTGGTTGAAGAGATACAGGAGCTGTGTGAGGGTCAGTGCCCCTACCAGGTCTTGAGAGTTCGGATCGGGTCCAGCTTGAAGGATATAACGGCCGCCTTTGACCGTCGAATGAAGGACGTTCTGACGCCAGCAGAAAGGAGTAGGATCACCAAAGGATTCCTGCTGTTGACTGATTTTGAGTTCAGGATGGAGTATGAAGCTCGGCATTTGGAAGTGGATTCCTACATGATCAAATAGTGGATGCAGATGGCGACATCTTTTATTTTCTATGGAAGCAAAAATTAAATATCTTAGGAATATTATGATATATTAGTTTGTATTTTGTTAAAAACTATATCTTTGTTACATGGGACTTAGCTTTTCTGTCAAACCAAGCTGTTTGAAAGATTTGTTTTATTTTTTTTTTTTTTGTAAAGGAGATCAGTACTCAATATTTTTTTTGTAGTTTGTAGTTTAAAATATAGGAATAAATAAAATTATTATAACTTAAGTCGCTGTCTTTTCTATCCCACATTTAAGATACAAAGCCGTTTAATAATGCCATTTTCATATTCCTCTTGATTTAACTTCGCAATTTTTATAAAGAATAAATTATACTGATCTATAAACTCCCTTCTTTCAGTAATAAGGAACCGTATTCTACTTTCGTCGTAAAAAATTTTCTGTTTGGATATGAGTAAGTTTTTCAAAAGATTATTTACCAGATTATTCAATTGAATCAATTTATATCAGTATATATATATATATATATATATGTGTGTATATATATATATACTATATACAGTTTATATGTATATAGTAAATATACATTTATACATATGTATACACATATATGCATATATATATACATATATATATATACGTCTATATAAATAAATATACATATACATGTGTGTATATATAATATATATATATATATATATATATATATGTATATATATATACATCTATATAAATAAATATACATATTCATATATATAAATATATATATGTATATGTATATATATGTATATATATATATATATATATACATATATATATATACATTTATATATATATATATATATATATATATATACATTTATATATTGTATAGATGTAAATGATCATATTTGTTCAGATTATTTAAATAACATAACAGTGAATAATTCAACTTTTCCTCGAATGCTCCTGAGAAAACGAAGCATCAAACCCCCCCCCCCTCAATAATAACAAAGTCCTTTGATCCGGCCATTGGCATTTAATATTCATTGGAATTCAGCAACAGTTTTATATTTTATTGCAACGTCGCTCAACGATGACAATTTTCATCACTCTTTGTAATTGCCATAACAATTTCACTTGCAATTGAACCCGTTTATTCATTATTACACAGACAAGTGTCGGGCAAATCCAACCGTTATCAATATAGCTGTTTGGAGCCAAAGAATCTCTCAATGTTGTTTAGTTCGGGGGAATATATATATATATATATATATATATTTTATATATATATATATATATATATATATATATATATATATATGTATGTATATATATATATATATATATATATATATGTATGTATATATATATATATATATATATATATATGCATATATATGTATGTATATATCATAATATTAACTTATTTCCCATGTGGAGAATTTTAAGTTATGAAAAAGTAATAGAGGAAATTAATATGCTTACATAATTTGGCAGTTTACAGAGAGTATGGTATTGTAAACAAATTCACACACACATACACACATATATATATATATATATATATATGTGTGTGTGTGTATATATATATATATATATATATACATATATATATATTATGTATGTGTATGTATGTGTAAGTATGGATGAAGGTATGTTTGTGGATAATTATAAATAACGGAAAAAAGAGCGATTGTCACCATAGAAACAATTTAGCCATAAATACTATTATGTGGGAATATAAGTATAATTAAATCATCCTCTGAAAGTTGTCTTCACCGAATTAAATGACATTAGTGAAGGATTTCGTATCTGAAAAATAGGATAGAAAAAATAATCCAAGTTATAAACATTTTTTTATTCCTATATTTTACAATTAAAAACATGAAGTTCTTATTTCCTTTACAAAATGAAAATAAAACTTTCCAAACAACTTGGTTAAATCCCATATAAAAGGATAGTTTTATTAAAATATAAACTAATATATCATAACATTCCTACAAATATGTAAGTTCTGCTTCCTTAGAAAATAAAAGATTTCGCCATCTGCATCCACTATTTGATGTAGGAATCCACTTCCAAATGCCGACCTTCATACTCCATCCTGAACTCATAATCGGTCAACAGCAGGAATCCTTTGGTGATCCTACTCCTTTCTGCTGGCGTCAGAACGTCCTTCATTCGACGGTCAAAGGCAGCCGTTATATCCTTCAAGCTGGACCCGATCCGAACTCTCAAGACCTGGTAGGGGCACTGACCCTCACACAGCTCCTGTATCTCTTCAACCAACTGAGCAACGCTGTCGAACTTATCGGCTCTGTTTCTGAAGAAGGTGAGGGCCTCTTCAAAGCGGCCAAGAGCTACGCAGCAGAAGGCCCACCTGACGACGTCATCTTTGTATCCTCCGTTCAACAAAGTCTGTTCGAAGCAGCCCAGGGCCTTTGGATGCCATCCTCGGTGGTGAGCTGCTTTGCCTTGGAAGAAGATGGCTCTGTTTCTGGACAAGAAATGGCAATGAGCTTTAGCCTTTAAAGCCCAGTATTTGCTGTGTCCTTTATCCCACGAATTCTTTGAGAAGAAGAGTCCTTTCTCAGCCTTCTTCCAGGCAGGATCATTCTCGCTGCACAGGCTCAGTGCTTCTCGGAAGTAATTTTCTGCTTCTTTGTATTCTCGCTTTGAGGCCAGGAAGAATCCAAACGCCAACAAAGCTTCAATGTTCTTCTCTTCCTTTGACACTAAATCTGAGAGAATCTCCTCAGCTTCCTCATCTCTTCCCATCTTGACGAGTAGTTTTGACCACTTTATTCCCAATCGTACAAACAATGGATGAGTCTCCATCAAAAGCAGAGCTTTGTCAAACTTGCATTCAGCATCGAGCTTGTAGACTTCAGCGAGGAGAGATTCCATCGTAATTCCTTCTTTTCTATCGCCGGATCCGACATCTTCTTCGAGATGGGAGATCTTCCGCTTCGGATCCGAGTGAGTTTCAAATGATTCAGAACTCCATGAGCTCGACCATGATGAGTCTGCTGAGCCTGGCCACAGTGAGTCCGCTGAAGACTCTTCTGAAGACTCTGCTGAAGACTCTCCTTCCATTTCTGTTTGGGACATCCGTTCAGAAGCAGTTTCCTTTCCCCTCCTGGTCTCTCCTGCATCCAACGACTCCCTTATTCCTTGAGGACCATCTATCACGAGAGATTCAAATCCTGGCAAAAGGCAGTTTATCTTCTCGATTGGCGACATCTTTGTCTTGCTTTTGGAAGTTTTGGGCTGACAATCCATAGATGAGAATTCTGTAGCAGAAGCTGCAGTTGTCGTCCTTTTATATGTTGGGGAACGACATTTTCCGAGAAATTGAACTCTGAAATCTGTTAATAAAATTCAAGAATATTATGAATTTCATGCATTGGGACAGCGTTGCCACCTCGACTGCACTCAATATGTGTAAATACGGTGTTGCCATTGGAGTTGCATAGAATTTCCGCAACCGTTTTATCAAGCAACGCTTGGTATTTCCTTCAGAGTTGTGTCGTAGTACGAGAAGGATATTCGATTCTGAATTTTGATACATATTTAAAATATTATTATTCAAGGATTAAATAAAAACATACTCTATAATTATTTTATTCATGGTAATTTTGCTTTCTTTATCAAAGCTTAACTATCAAAATTGAAAGCCATGTTTTTTTTTTTCTTTTTCTTTTTTGTACATGATAATGTAGTTGTTTTCATCATGACCATAGAGAGATACCAAATATTGCCACATTTTAAGACGAGAGAGAGAGAGAGAGAGAGAGAGAGAGAGAGAGAGAGAGAGTAATAAATCATCCTACAAGGATTTTACACAAGAAAAGGAGTATTCTTAACCCTTGTTCCTCCCATCCTTCATGAAGCCAACTATTTCATGCCCTGTTGACTTTCAAAGTTTCTTCTTTCTTAAGATCAAAAGTTTGAACTTGAAATGTCTGTCTGACTTTTTTGAGACATTTTTCACTGGGTTTTCTTTTTTATTATCTAAAATCGTTTTTATATAATGCTGAAAAAGACATAATCGTTGTTCTATATATAGAACATATATTCCATTAGGATACTTTTACACAATTACAAACATAGAATAATGAGACTTTAAAAGAATACGATTATTGAGCAACAATGCTTAAGCTAAATGCTATATGTAATAGTTGGGATGAATGAGCAAAATAAGCTTTTTAACTTGAACACACGCACGCACACGCACACACACACACACACACACACACACATATATATATATATATATATATGTATATATATATTCTATGTATTTTGTATGTGTATATATATAAATATATTATACAATATATATATGAACATATATATATATATATATATGTATATATATATATATATATATATGAGAGAGAGAGAGAGAGAGAGAGAGAGAGAGAGAGAGAGAGAGAGAGAGAGAGAGAGAGAGAGAGAGAGAGAGAGAGAGAGAGAGAGAGTTCAGCCAAATATGGCAATAAATAAGCTTTTCACTTGTGCAAGTGTTCTTAAGGTTAGAATCAAAGTACTAAAATTAAACATTTAACACTGACTTCATTGAATAATAATATATAGGTTACATTTTCTTACATTTTCGTTTAAGATATATAAGTAGTAAGTTTTTTCTATGACTTTTTCTTAACCAACTGGTTCATCCATCCATCTTTATTTTTCTCTTTTTTTTTTTCTCCTTCATGGGTCCACGTCTCATTTTACCATTATATCAGGACTTGGAATATTTCTTGGTCAATTTTGTTCCTCTCCTCTACAAGCAGTTTATCAACTAACTAACAAGAGGGAGGTGAGGTCAGGCTACAAGAGAATTACTTAAACACCAAATGTTTGGTACCAAGAAAGCATTTAATGATGTTGTAACTTTTTTTTTTATTATTTGTAGTGCATTCTATGATAGGTTACGAAAGGCTATATTTTTAGAAAGATGCTGATTCTTTATATTAAAATACTAGATTTAAATACTGATATATATTGTATATAAAATGTGAGAAACATAAGAATAAAAGTAATTTTCTTTTCAGTTTTATTTTTCACACATTAATGTGTTTTGTTGTATTTTGCGCCATTTAATGTTTTAGCCGTTTGCAAAATAACTATTACCAAAAGTAAGAATTGAAACCACACGTGTTATGACTTTCACTCCATTTCATTCATATTTCTGCCTCGTCACAAAGTCTGTAGATAGCAGGAACGTTCTCGCCTATTATTTTACCCAGTACTATTGTGGGTACCAAGAATACATTAAATATATTTGTTATTTATTTCCTCTTTATAGGCCATCATATGATAGGTTACGAGAAGCTTTATGTTTAGAAAGATGCTGATTCATAATATTAGTGGCCATGGTGTTGAATTTAAATACTGAGATATTTTATATCTATAAAATGGATATTTTGTATTTAGAAAATACAAGAAACATAAGAGTGAAAGTAATTTTTGACCCGTTTTATTTTTCGCACATTAATGTGTTTCAGATATTTACAAAAAAAAAAAAAAAAAAAAAAATTGAAAACACACGTGTCACGAATTGGACTCTATTTCATTCATATTTCCACCACCTGCCTCCTTACAAAGTTTGGTGATAGCAGGGATGTTCTCGCCTATCATTTAACCCAACACTAGAAATGTCTTTCATCTTCTTCGCCTTCTCTCTCTCTCTCTCTCTCGCTCTCTCTCTCTCTCTCTCTCTCTCTATGCGTTTCTGGGGTAGGATTAAGGTGTATATTGAATATGGCATTGTCCTGAGGAGTGACAGTGCATTTATCTTACATGAATATTCCCTTTTCTATTTTAAAAATTTTACTTGAAATCTACAAAATAATAAGCTCGGTAGTCGACTTTCAGAATAAAAAGGCGTAGTAAGTTAGATATTATGTATTATCCCCCGTAGAGTTCAATCGCTTTTTCCTTCCGTTTTTTTCTACATTCTGGTTATCTCACACTTGATTCAGTGCTAGCTGTTAACAGTATTTATGAGCTGCTGAGTCATTCCTTTGATATATCAAATTCAATCTCAATGTCTAAAAGACACTTAAGGACATTCGAATTGGTAACAATAAATGTTAATATAATAATCATCATCACCATCAGCCGTTACTAGTCTAAAACAAACAGGTAACTCACGATCGTTAGTTGAAGCTTCTCGGTAATGACCGGTGCCCTTTATGCATTCCATTACCCGACATACCTTTATAAGATAACCTTTGCAGCTCTAACCAGGGATTAATTAATGTTAAAGCTGTGGTTTTGTCAGCGTAATTTGATAAAATATTTTGTTGAAATATATACTATGTAAGAGTGATGCCCTTAATTACAAGATTATCAAGGTAGAGAATTTATTTAAAAAAAAAAAATAAAACTATTTAATGAAGATAGCTGTTTGTAAAACTATTCAATAAATTGCACCTAAGAGTCGAGTTACTAATCGCAATACTAAAACTCTAATATTTAAGTTTTTGTAGATATTTTACACCACCATAATATTCCGTGAATACGAATTGCAATATTTTGTCAATCATGTTATTTAACACATAAGGGGAGTTGGAGTTACATTCACAGTTCAGAAGCTTAAGTACACACACACACTAACACACACACCAGATATATATATATATATATATATATATATATATATATATATATATATATATATATATATATATATATATATATATATATACACACTCTTTCTTCTCATTGTGGTCTTTATACCAGTCCACACCTGCAAACGTTCTTAGTTATATATGCTGTATAAATATACTTAAACAAACACTTTTATATATATATATATATATATATATATATATATATATATATATATGTGTGTGTGTATATATATATATATATATATAGTGTGTGTGTGTGTGTGTGTGTGTGTGTGTGTGTATAACGTCCTCTTATGAAAATGAAAATAAAGTCAAGTCTTATTGCGATAGTTCTGGAGTAAATTGCTTATACCCGACTTCCTGGAAAACGTAAGTGGTTCGGTAATTGTTTTGTTACGTAATAATACTTGGTCAGAAATAACTTTCCACCCCAGATTTCATTTCATATATTACACTGTTCCAACTTATATGTTTTTGGTTATGTTTTATTATAGGAACTTTATCTTTTGATGAAATGTTTCTAAATCTATAACCTTATTTATTTTACTTTTATCTCTATTTTCGTATTTGTTGTTTTTATATGAAATTCTTTTCCTTATATATCAAGCTCTTTCATGAAATAAAGACCATATAATCATTCAAAAAAATTTAAGGTTGAAATGTTAATTAAAAGATAGAATTATTGAACTTAATAACTATTTAAAAGATGTATATGATTATTTTATGAGTAAGTCAACAAACTGTGATTACTTATTGTTTGGGATCTTATACAAAGCGTTGCGTCACAACATTGGGTACGGTCTCTGTAGTCACTCGTCTTCATTTTAACATTACAGCATCCCTCGGGGCAAGAACGTATCAATATTCTAACGTTTATTAAGTTTATTAAGTTCTACTGAGTAATAAAGTACCAATTAGAAATGAAATAAAAAGAGAGTAACACTGCGATAGATGGAATATAAACTTGCAGCAAATGTTTCCTTTTTCTGTTTTATGTTGAAAAGGCTAACATAAGCCTTTTTATAGTATATATAAAATATCTGTTTTGGTGTTGTTGCTGTTTTTTATATATTTTATTTTGGTTGATCGTTATTTCTCATATAGTTTATTTATTTCCTTATTTCCTTTCCTCACCGGGCTATTTTTCCCGTGGTCATCTCTGCTTTCTTTTCTTCTATTTTTCTTTTAATTTCATTTGCCAATTTACACATTTCTTTTATGAGTTGTTGCTTTTTATTCTTTCTTACTTCTTCAATTTTGATATCATATTCATCGCATATTTCTATGATGCTTTTTCCCAAACATTACCCATATGGTTCTCTTATGTGATCTCCCACTACCTTCATTACTAGTCGTTTGTCATCTGAAGTTATGACGTTATGACACACACTCTCTCTCTCTCTCTCTCTCTCTCTCTCTCTCTCTCTCTCTCATCTCTCTCTCTCTCTCTCTCTCTCTCCAGACGCACATTCACAGAGCTTACAAAAACAGAAGTTGTTATTAATAACATAATATTAAATATGGCAAATAAAATCTCGAGAAAAGTTTACAGAACCACCTCTCTCTCTCTCTCTCTCTCTCTCTCTCTCTCTCTCTCTCTCTCTCAGACTCACATTCACAGAGTTCATAAAAAAGTAAGTAATTTAAGGATTTAATTAACCCAGAGACCTACGCCACCAACTGTGCCAAAAACCTCCCATTATTTCTCCCATCTTCCATAATGAATAATCAAATGAGGTTTTGTATGTGTGCTGATTATTTTAATTGGGTATTAGACTCATTATGAATGAATAACTGGGTTTCTGTGTAGTTGGTATCCAGACTCATTTGCGTCATTTATATATATATATATATATATATATATATATATATATATATATATATATATATATATATATATATATATATATATATAATGTATATATATACATATATATATATATATATATATATATATATACATATATATGTATATATATGTATATATACATATATATGTATAATATATATATATATATATGTATATATATATATAATATATGTATATATATATATAACATATATTTATATATTTGTATATATATATATATATATATATGTATATATATATATTATATATATATATATATATATATATATATGTATGTATATATATATGATAAATTTTGCATATGTATATATGTATATAAATATATATATATATATATATATATATATATATATATATATATATATAGTATATATATCTATATCTATCAGTGTATTTATGTATGTGTATGTATACATTATTATTATTATTACTATTATTATTATTATTATTATTATTATTATTATTATCATATTGTTATTATTATCATAATTTTTATTATCATTATTAGCTATTAAGTTCTTCATGCTTTACAGTTCAGATATTTCTAAAAAAAGATAATTTTCCTGATGATTAATACAAGGAACCATTAGAAAAAAAACATATCCATGTTGCATCAATTCACCGTATTTCTTGACCTTTAAATTATATTTATGAAGAAGAATAAATACTAGTGGCTTAATTCTTCTAAATAGTGTCTTGTATGAAAATCTACAATCTGTTGGAAATGTTTCTTCTTGTCAATCATCGTAGAAAAAAAAATTCCTAGCTATTGCAGTATTTCAGTGTGCAATTACTTGTACATAAATAGGTTAATAAAACACGATTTAGAATATTCAAATTATTTTTGTTAATCTTTTTAAATATTGGATGAGGCATCAATCAAATTAAGAAAGATAATTATCCTATCATAATAAATTCTTTTTAAAATATGCAACATCTTCATCTAATATTACTTTCCATATGTTTTCATACTTCTTTTCTTTATCTTTTAGTATTTCCGTCTTATCCTTACAACTCATTCTTTCCCATGATTCTTCTCTCTTATTCCATCCTCTCGTCCTTCCCTTTATATCTTTCAAACATCTTTTTCCTTATTCTTCCTTTCATTTCCATTCTCTTTATCTAATATGAATAACATATTTACCAAAACTTCCTCTCCATCCTCTCCATGCTTCTTTCCTTTCACTTTCATTATTTCCTTCCTTCATTTGGGATTCTGGTTCAGTCCTCGGAGTCCGACGAGCGTCAGTTTGTCAAGATTATGACCCCCCCCCAGAGGGAGGACAGAGGGAGCCCCCCCCCCCCACCCCCCCCCACCCCCGAGGGAGGACAGACGAAGGCACACTCGAGGGCTGTTTATTTGTTCGTGTTTCTTATCGCCTTTTGTTTGATGTAAACCGAAGGTGCCGTTTCACTGGGAATTTCTATTCGGTTTCGCTGGCTGCTCGTAAATAGATTTGGTCAAAAAGGTATGTATGTGTAATGTATATGTGTGTATGTGTATTTATAACTATATATAAATATATCTCTATGCGTATATTTGCACATATATGTATATATATTCGTGTGCATGTATCTATTTATTCTTACGTACTAATATGTATATATATTTTTTTCAAACGTATCTGGTTGTATATATATATATATATATATATATATATATATATATATACATATATATGTATATATATGGGTGTGCATGTATCTATATTACTTACGCGCAAATATGTATATATATATTTTTTCACTTATTTCTCTTTGTATGTATATATATATATATATATATATATATATATATATATATATATATATATGCATGTATGTATGTGTATGTATATATATACGTATGTATGTATGTATGTATGTATGTATGTATGTATAGGTACTAAGCAGACTGTTTTTAGACGTATCAGTTAGGAAAAGCTGTATTTGCAGTCTATAACTCTCAAATATCAATGTATACCAAGTCCCACGCCCGGGTTCCTATACATATAGTATGGTATTTACATTTAGATATACCTCACAGAGACTTATTCTCTAATTCAACATAAAGAGCACCTGGGTTAAGGCCAAAGGAACTCTTCTGTAATTACCGTTATGAATAATCTAATTCCTTGTATTCCCTGTAATCTGTAATATTAGATTATGTAAGCAAATTTCATCGCAATGGTCAGGTAATAGAAACTACTCGGATTGAAACGCTCTGAATATATGCCAGCTGTTTGGAATTCCCAATTCCACGCAGGGAAAATAGCCCTGTGAGGAAAAGAAATAAGGAAATAAAGTATAGTAGGGTGAGGCAATTTTGGACACCTTTTTAGTAACCTTTGTACAACATCTATATTAATAATTTATGACCAAATACCAAACATCTTTTCAAGAGAGGGAGGTCTCATCTATAAAAATGACTTGTTTCATAATCATCAAAGAATTAGAAATTCTCGTATTACAGTAATAAAAAAAAAATATCTCAGAGGCGAGGCAATTTTGGACAGTGAGGCAATTTTGGACACGTCTGTATCTCCGTTAAGCGCCAACGCTCAGTTGGGCAAACTATGACAATTTGTGGTCCCTATCAATATAAATATGCTAGAAAAAAAATTATAGACTTACATAAATTTTTGTGTCCGTAATCCAAGATTGTCCAATTTTGCCTCGCCAAGAAAAAAGTGAGAAGTTTGCCTGTCCAATTTTGCCTGACCATGGTTTTGAAAACTGTCTAATTTTGCCTTACTATATGAATATGTAAATCAAACTTTGTATTCGAGCACACAAATATACTTTTTATGTATAAATATGCATATATGTAATCATAAAAATTCAAAATAAGACATAAGGGGTGCAGTAAAACGGGTGTCTGCCAAAGGTGACACCCTAAAAGTGAGTGACACCCTGAGAGTTACATTAAAAAAAAAAAAAGTTTCTTTCTAGCTCGATGGTTATGATATGATTTTCAAAAAGTTATTTAATACTGGGGACACTCTTAAAGCTGTTGACACTCAGGGGGTGAAACCTTCAAGAAGATTGACACAAAATATGGTAACATCCTCGAGAGGGGTGTCAAACCAAATGTTAGAAATATCTAAAAAAAACTCTACTATGTACATTGTTCCTATAATAATTCACATATCCAAATGAAAATTTCAGGAATTGAAATAGAATATATTTTCACTGTTCCTGCTAATTTCCATGTTGATAACTGTCATGTTGCCATTTTGATATGGTGTTAAATGGAGCAACATTAGAGTGAACAGCATGATAGATACATCAAGGAGGGGCGAAGCTGATCCCATAAACAATATTCATCCTAAGTTGTACTTATCCATTTTATTCTTATCATTGTTACCTCATACTATGAACGAGCCATCAAAGAGATACTTTTACCTACAAAAGAAAGGGATACAATCGAAGATTTAAGAAAAAAAGATGAAATGAAGAAAAAATAAAAGGGAAAACACAAAGAGATAGAAACAGGCCAAATCATGGAAATACAAAGCAACCAAATATCTCTCGATTCTTTAAGAAAAAATGTCTGTAAACACTAACGTAAACACAAAAAAATCTAAATTGACCAGGGTAATAAATAGTGATAATTGAACTGTTAGGATAGTCCTAATAGTGAATGATAAGGATTTATTTATACCTAAAATAAACGAAATTCAAATTATTTTGGAAGATATTAAGGATCATCCATTATTTTGCATTGGTAGAGCAACTAAAGGGTTTTTAGAGAAAGAAGGGGGCTAAGTGACTCGCCTTGAGCTAGATGCTTGAAGCCACTGCCCACATATCATCAACATCATCTCCTCCCACGCCTATTGACGCAAAGGGCCTCAATTAGATTTCGCTAGTCGTCTCTATCTTCAGCTTTTAATTCAATACTTCTCGAATCACAATATCCTACTTCATGCTTTATAGTCCTGAGTCTTCCAACTCTTCTAGTGCCTTGTGGAGGCCAGGTTAAAGTTTGGTGAACTAATGTCTCTTAGGGAGAACAAAGAGCATCCCCAAACCATCTCCATCTACCCCTCACCATGATCTCATCCACATGTGGCGCTCGAGTAATCTCTCTTAGTTTCATTTCTAATCCTGTCCTGTCATTTAACACCCAATATTCTTCTGAGGGCTTTGTTCTCAAATCTACAAAGTGAGTTTCATTAATATACCAAGATTCACGACCATACAGTAACACCGATCTCACTAAACTGATATATAGCCTGATTATTATATGTAATTTTAGGCGATCTGATTTCCAAATTTGACTTAACCTAGCCATCCTCTGATTTGCTTTTTCAATCTTTCATTAATCTCAAATTCTAAAGCTCCTATATTAGATATCATAGGTCCTAAATATTTAAATAATTCTACCTCATCAATCCTTTATCCTTCCAAAGATATTTCATCTTCCATTGCATATTCCGTTCTCATCATCTATCTTTCTTCTATTTATCTCGAGCCCAACCTCACGTGATTTTTCATGCATTCTGGTAAGCAAGCGTTCCAAGCCCTGTGGTGTTCTGCTAATTAGGACAGCGTCATCAGCATACTCTAGGTCTCCTAATTTTCTGTTACCAATCCAGTCCAATCCTTCTCCACCATCCTCAACCGATCTATGCATTACAAAATCTATGAGGAGGATAAACATCATAGGTAACAACACATTCCCTTAGAGTACTCCACTTTTTACTGGAAATTCGTTTGATAAGACGCCACTAACATTAACTTTGCATTTGCTATGCTTATGAACAGACAATTAAATTTACATATTTGAGAGGAACTCCATAATGTCGCAGGACTCTCCACAAAATTTGCCAGAGCACATAATCAAAAGCTTTTTCATAGCCCACATATACCATCAAAAGTGGAATTCTATATTCTACATATTGCTGTACCACATGTATTAAATGAAAATTTGGTCAGTACAACTTCTACCTTTTCTAAATCCTGCTTGTTCATCTCAACTTTTCATCAATCTTTCTCTCTAGTCTCTTTAGAATGAGCATTCTATATATTTTCATGACAGCTGACATAAGGGTGAGGCCTCAGTAATGATTGCAATCAGTCAGATCTTTTTTTGTCATTTTCACCAGCACTCCTAGCTCCCATGCATAAGGCTTTGCCTCTTTACGCCTCATTCTACAGAATAATCTTGTAGATAATCTGGGAGTCACTTCATGTTTAGGCAATATAATCTTGGCAGTTATTCCTTCGTATCCAGGGGCTTTCCATCTTTTGAATATTTTTTAAGAATAGCTTCGACTTCAAACACACCTGATTCATTCATGGGCACATCAAGGTCTTCATCAGTTTCAGGTATATCAACCAAATTATTCCCTTGGTATTTCCTATTCATGACCTCACTAAAGTGTTCCATCCAACGTTACTTTTCTTCATGTTCTTTTGTTATAACAGATCCATCTTTCTTTTTGATGGGTATATGCTTCTTTTTTCCCGTAGAGATTTAATTAATAATTCCAAGAGCAATTCTTACAATAAAGCCACTCCCTGAATTCATAGCTTTGTCAGCCTCATCTGCTTTCCTGTCTAAATATTCTCTCCAATCATTCCTGATATTTCTTTTGACCTCACTATCAATACTGAAATACTTGGCATGCTCTGCCTTGTAATTTTCATTACTTCCTCGAAAACTTTAAGAAATCAATTTTCTGTCTTTGTCTTCTTTTTATAGTATCCCAAGTATCATTTGATATCCATGGTTTTCTCCTTGTAACTGCATGTCCCAAAACTTCGTCTCTTAAAGTCTCTTAAGACTGTAAATCGATTCCTACATTCAGTTACAAAGATTTCTGTGCTCATCCTCTAGAAGCTTAGTTGTATCAAACTTAGGTATTCTATCTACATTTCTGTTGGGTTCTTTCAGTTTTAATATTTGTGTGGCAATGAGGAGCTGGTGATCACTACCAACAACTGCCCCTCTATAGCTTGTTACATTTTCCAGAGTCCTCCTTCTCTCTTTATCAATGGCTATGTGATCTATTTGATATTTGTAATTGCCACATGGTGGAGTCCTTGTATATTTGTGGATCTCCTTGTGCTGGAAAAGAGTACCTCCAGTAACAAGATTGTTTGTTGAACAATAACTTATAAAATGTGCCCCATTTTCATTTGCAACTTCGCCAAGAACCTCAACACCCACCACATTTTCTATCCCTTGATTATTCCTTCCAACATTAGCATTGAAGTAATTAATCAAAATTTTCATATCTCTCTAGGTTCTCACCTATTATACTCTGCAGTTCTTCACTGTATTCATCTTTCCTTTCTTCAGGGGAATCATTTGATTCGCCTTGGAAGATGGAATCTTCGGGATCTTGAACCCTTCTGTGAAGCCTCTTCCCTTTTTGCCCGGCGGGCATGCTGTCATGCGTTTGCGGGGAGGGGAAGGGGGCAATTTTAACCTGTCAAAAAGTTTTCATTCTTTTTGCCTCTCGCGCGAGTGCGAAGGAGAGTACTGGAGCGTTGGCGCACAGGATGCTTCTGGTGCTCAGTTTCTGCTGAAGCACAGTTTTTGATGACGGCTCAGAAAAGCACTGGCGCGCAGGAAACCAATGCGTAGGGTGAATATACAAAGAATAGGCCAGACTATTTGGCCTCTATTTTGAGGTACCTTAACTCTAGCATTAGAGGCTCTTTGACCTTTTATTTTGAGTTGTCATACTTCCAACATTAGAGGATATTTAAGATCTATTTTGAGGTGCCATACCTTTAGTATTAAGGGCTCTATGACCTCTATTTTGAGGTACTATAATCTTAGTATTATCTGTTCTTTGATCTCTAATTTGAAGAGCTTTACCTCTAGCATTAGAGGCTCTTTGACCTCTATTTTGAGGCTCCTTACTTTTAGCATTACAGGTTCTTTGACCTCCATTTTGAGGCTCCTTACTTTAAGCATTAGAGGCTCTTTGACCTCTATTTTGAGGCTCCTTACTTTTAGCATTAGAGGCTCTTTGTCCTCTATTTTGAGGCTCCTTACTTTTAGCATTAAAGGTTCTTTGACCTCCATTTTGAGGCTCCTTACTTTAAGCATTAGAGGCTCTTTGACCTCTATTTTGAGGCACCTTACTTTTAGCATTAGAGGCTCTTTGACCTCTATTTTGAGGCTCCTTACTTTTAGCATTAGAGGGTCTTTGACCTCTACTTTTGAGGCTCCTTACTTTTAGCTTTAGAGTCTTTGACCTCTGTTTTGAGGCTCCTTACTTTTAGCATTAGAGGGTCTTTGACCTCTATTTTGAGGCTCCTTACTTTTAGCATTAGAGGGTGGTCTTTGACCTCTATTTTGAGGCTCCTTACTTTTAGCATTAGAGGCTCTTTCCCCTTTATTTTTAGGCTCCTTAGTTTAGCATTAGAGGGTCTTTGACCTCTATTTTGAAGCTCCTTACGTTTAGCATTAGAGGGTCTTTGTCCCTCTATTTTGAGCCTCCTTACTTTTAGCATTAGAGGGTCTTTGACCTCTGTTTTGAGGCTCCTTACTTTGAGCATTAAAGGCTCTTTGACCTCTATTTTGAGACTGCTCACTTTTAGCATTAGAATCTCTTTGACCTCTATTTTGAGGCTCCTTACTTTTAGTATTAGAGGCTCTTTGATCTCTTATTTTAAGGGTCCTTACTTTTAGCAATAGAGGGTCTTTGACCTCTATTTTGAGGCTTCTTATGTTTAGCATTATAGGTTCTTTGACCTCTATTTTGAGACTTCTTATGTTTAGCATTAGAGGTTCTTTGACCTCTATTTTGAGGCTTCTTATGTTTAGCATTAGAGGTTCTTTGACCTCTATTTTGAGGCTTCTTATGTTTAGCATTAGAGGTTCTTTGACCTCTATTTTGAGACTTCTTATGTTTAGCATTAGAGGTTCTTTGACCTCTATTTTGAGGCTCCTTGTGTTTAGCATTAGAGATTCTTTGACCTCTATTTTGAGGCTTCTTATGTTTAGCATTAGAGGGTATTTGTCCCTCTGTTTTGAGGCTCCTTACTTTTAGCATTAGAGGGTCTTTGACCTCTATTTTAAGGCTCCTTACTTTTAGCATTAGAGGGTGGTCTTTGACCTCTATTTTGAGGCTCCTTACTTTTAGCATTAGAGGCTCTTTGACCTCTATTTTGAGGCTCCTTACTTTGAGCATTAAAGGCTCTTTGACCTCTATTTTGAGACTGCTTACTTTTAGCATTAGAGTCTCTTTGACCTCTATTTTGAGGCTCCTTACTTTTAGTATTAGAGGCTCTTTGACCTCTTATTTCAAGGGTCCTTACTTTTAGCAATAGAGGGTCTTTGACCTCTATTTTGAGGCTCCTTATGTTTAGCATTAGAGGTTCTTTGACCTCTATTTTGAGGCTTCTTATGTTTAGCATTAGAGGGTCTTTGACCTCTATTTAGAGGGTCCTTACTTTTAGCATTAGAGGGTCTTTGACCTCTACTTTTAGCAATAGAGGGTCTTTGACCTCGATTTTGAGGCTCCTTATGTTTAGCATTATAGGTTCTTTGACCTCTATTTTGAGGCTTCTCATGTTTAGCATTATAGGTTCTTTGACCTCTATTTTGAGGCTTCTTATGTTTAGCATTAGAGGTTCTTTGACCTCTATTTTGAGGGTCCTTACTTTTAGCAATAGAGGGTCTTTGACCTCTATTTTGAGGCTTCTTATGTTTAGCATTATAGGTTCTTTGACCTCTATTTTGAGGCTTCTTATGTTTAGCATTATAGGTTCTTTGACCTCTAATTTGAGGCTTCTTATGTTTAGCATTAGAGGTTCATTGACCTCTATTTAGAGGGTCCTTACTTTTAGCATTAGAGGGTCTTTGACCTCTACTTTTAGCAATAGAGGGTCTTTGGCCTCTATTTTGAGGCTCCTTATGTTTAGCATTAGAGGTTCTTTGACCTCTATTTTGAGGCTTCTCATGTTTAGCATTATAGGTTCTTTGACCTCTATTTTGAGGCTTCTTATGTTTAGCATTAGAGGTTCTTTGAACTCTATTTTGAGGCTTCTTATGTTTAGCATTAGAGGTTCTTTGACCCCTATCTTGAGGCTCCTTAGTTTAGCATTAGAGGGTCTTTGACCTCTATTTTGAGGCTCCTTACTTTGAGCATTAAAGGCTCTTTGACCTCTATTTTGAGACTGCTCACTTTTAGCATTAGAGTCTCTTTGCCCTGTATTTTGAGGCTCCTTACATTGAGTATTAGAGGCTCTTTGACCTCTTATTTTGAGGCTTCTTACGTTTAGCATTAGAGGGTCTTTGACCTCTGTTTTGAGGCTCTTTACGTTTAGCATTAGAGGTTCTTTGACCTCTATTTTGAGGCTCCTTGCTTTTAAAATTAGAGGCTCTTTGACCTCTGTTTTGAGGCTCCTTACTTTTAGCATTAAAGGCTCTTTAACCTCTATTTTGAGGTGCTATATTCTAGCATTAGAGTTTCTTTGACCTTTATTTTAATCCCATACCTCTAACATTAAAAGCTCTTTGACCTTTATTTTTGTGTGCTTTACTTCTAGCACTAGAGGCTCTTTGAGACCTCTGTTTTAAGGCGACTAACCGCTAATAGTAGAGGCTATTTGACCTTAGTTTTTAGGTGACTTACCTCTATAATTAAAGGCTATTTTTTATTCTTCTTCATAGAAAGGCTTTCCTTCTCTATTCTCTTCTGTCTTTTATAGTTTTTCAAGATCTTCTTTGCTTAGTTCGCCAGTCTCCTTCGAGATTTCAAGAGATATTTCAGTGCTGTTTGTCCTTGGTTCGT
>NC_090748.1:102436171-102438671 GCF_036898095.1 Palaemon carinicauda
CTATAATCATGCTTTAAAAAAAAAAAAAAAAAAAACCTGTAACTTTCCGTGAAAATATAATGTTCTCGTCCGTATTTTAGTAAATTACAGGCGACCGTAATTCCTACCCTACTTTGTTATTATCTTTTACGCAACTTTTTTTTTTTATAAGAAACTCGTACCTGATATTTTGTTAGATGTGACGAATGCAGTATTCTTATATTCAAGAGACTTACTACGAAAAAAAACTAAATAGATTTTATATCATTGGCAATATCTTAAATGCAGAGTATAAAATAATTATTCTTTGACTGATCCCATCTTTGAATTGAACGTAAAAAATAAACATGTAATTTGGATACATGTAAACGTAAAAAATGCTTAGAAATAGCAAGATAAAACTGTCTAAGAATCATTATTAATATACCATTAATCATAGCGAAGTTATCTTTTGAAAAATATCTATTTTCGAACTTCCGCAGACGATACACTTTCTAACTAACATAGTTTTGTATAAATTAATTTTACATCCAATTAATCAGCATGATTATTTCCCCATATCTTCCCTATTAAAACAACCTTTTTTCTCACTATTAATAGAGTAAAACATTGTTTCCAACATTATTTCCAACATCCACATAAGGGAAAAAAACTCTCAAAGGAATTCTTCCTCAGACGATACTTTTTCCACCAAACACAGCATGATTATTTCCCCCCATATCTTCCCTATTAAAACAGCCTTTTTTTTCCTCACTATTAATATAGTAAAACATTATTTCCAACATTATTCCCAACATCCACAGAGGGAAAAAGCCTCTCAAATGAATTCTTTGACGACCTCAAATCAAGCCGTTGTGGCTGTACATATTATTGAGGTCGTCCATCAGTCAGGTGGGTGGAATGATGGTGACGAAATCGGGGCTGATGTAAACTTTGAGGTCCAGGATGTCGTACTGGAGATCCTCCACGCGTTCTCTCTTGGGAAGACCTGGCGAAGGGATAGGAGGCTTTTATTAACGGTTAAATGTACGTATGTATGTATGTATGTATTTACAGTACATATATATATATATATATATATATGTGTGTGTGTGTGTGTGTGTGTGTGCGTGCGCGCGCGCATGTGTATGCATATGTATATATATATGCATCTATAAATTGTACATATTACACATACATACATATGCAAATATATATATATATATATATATATATATATATATATATATATATATATGTGTATATATATATGTGGTTTTACATATACATATATAGATATATATATATATATATATATATATATATATATATATATAAATATACGGTATGTATATGTAAATATATGTATATATGTATGTGAATACATACATACATACACACACACACACACATATATATATATATATATATATATATATATATATATATATATATTGCATATTTATAGCATAAAACAATATCTTGCTACCGCGGATAATGCTTGCTTCCTTAATATGAAAACCATATTGATATTAAACATCATCTAATTAATATATCCACATTCAAGCTATAACGAAACATAGATTTGTCCATGGCCAAATATCTATCCACATAAAACCTTCACTTGCGAAATAATTCTATCAAAAACAAAACAATAAAATAATGAAATATTCAGTTAGAGCAAACCTTCAATTGAAATGACTCCTAAGAAAGATAACCGATACTCACTCTGTACCATTATCTTATAAGTGTGCGTATGTCCAGGGACTAGAGCTGGCCCGCTGTTATTCCGGGCTAAGACCCCCGTGGACTGGTTGAGCCAGAAGTTGTGGTCCCCTGGGGCAGCGAAGAGCTGGTACATGACGTCTGCGCAGGGGCATCGCTCCGCTTCGCCTGGGCTCAAAGGGCATGTCAGGCCAAGGTCTCCGTCAGTAGCCCATGATCGATAGACTGGTCCTAAGATGTGGTAACGTGTTAGTATTGCTATTTTTGGTTTTAGGTGGTTTCATTGGCTAGCTAAGGGGTTGGGGGCTGGGGGGGGGGTTAGAAAATAATAGGTTGTATGTATATACATTTAAGATTACCATTAACTGTCCGAGGTAAGAGGGAGGGGGGTCTCTTTACTAACTCAGTCCCCAGCCGGGCCACAAATCTCTAGCTGCGCCCCTGAGTACTATTATTAAAGTTAGTAGGTTTAAATTTAAATTGTAGATAGATAAATAGTTAGATAAATAGATAGATAGGTAGTTAAGACATATATATCCACATAAATATACGTATATAATGAATGGAGAAGTATTGATTTAGAAGCTCAAGATAGAAACCACTGGCGAAATCTAACTGAGGCCCCTTGCGTGAATAGGCGTAGGACGAGATGATGATATATATATATATATATATATATATATATATATATATATATATATATATATATATATATATATATATAATTTATTTATATATATATATATGTGTGTATATCTCCTACCTATCTGTCTATCTATCTATCTATCTATATAATAAATTAATATGAAAATACTCA
>NC_090748.1:102443671-102446171 GCF_036898095.1 Palaemon carinicauda
TCATATAGATCATCTGGAAAACAAAATACAGAAGATTTATTTATAAATTAAAACAATAAGAAAATTAAAATATATGTAAATAACATACTATACATCTGTTTTATTTCATTAAGTGTCCGACTGTGTCAAAAACTGTTAAACACTTTAGTTAGACGCTACGAACTATCACCCCAGTTTTGCCATTAAGAATAAAATGCATCTATACTAAAAAAAAACACCGTAATTTTAATCGAAAATCCTTTTTAAAAATATACTGTTCTCAGCCGTATTTCAGTAAAATACAGGCGACCTTAATTTTACCCTACTTTTTTATTATCTTTAACGTGGTGGTGACCGTAATATTACTCCTTAATGTCAATATATCCGTTTTTAAAAGTTAATGCCTTGCAACATTGATTCCAGGATTTTTACCGATTCTTAAGGCAATGTTTTTACAGTGAACTGTTAATTGTCGTAAAAAAAATCGTATAAAATCCTGGAATAAATGTTGCCAGGCATTTATCGTTTTAAAAACTGATATATTGACGTTAAGGAGTGATGTTACGGTCTCCAACCTGTAAAAGATAATAACAAAGTGAGGTAAAATTAGGGTCGCCTGTATTTGACTGAAATACGGCTAAAAGAGTATATTTTTACGGAGAATTTACGATTAAAATTACGATTCTTTTTAACAGTGCAGTTAAGCATCCAAATTTACGAAACTCTCAAATCCCGAGACACGATTTCATAGTCGAGGTAAATCACTTCGATATGAGATGTGAAAGAATCAGTTTATTTCCATTTTATTAAATTTATACCTGAGGAATATAATTATCCCTTTTATATACTTTCCATTCGCTACAGACTATAAACGCAAATTCTAGCATTGGATACATATACCAAAGCTTTATCCAAGATTGGAATTACCTCAGTGTATAGAATCGAACACAAGGTTCCAATAAAGCTTAGTTACTTTACTTACTTTACTTTAAAGGCTGTTTTTCTGCTCCTATACAGCAGGGGAACCCTACTCTTTACAGGACCTCCACAGTCGTTTTATATTGTTCGTTTTAAAGCATTGAACATTTCACACCGCATAATGCTCGTTTATTGTTAAATCCACACTATCGAAGCACTATGAGAAGAAGAAAGTCTCCAGTTTCCTCTCGAAAGCCTTAATGTCTTCAGTCTTTCGAATGTCTAGTGGGAGCTTATTATATAGTCTCGGGGCCGCATATTTAATGGCTCAAGTGCCTACAGTAGACATATATCTAGGTTCGAATAATTTGAAACCATGTGTAACTATTCTCGTGTCAACACGATTTGTTGGCTGCACAATATGTAGCAATTCTCTTAGATATTTTGGACGTCCGGTTCTGATATCTTGATGGGTTATTGTACATATTTTAAACACAATTCACGCTTTAATAGGCTCCCAATGTAAATTAATCGGTATAGGAGTGATCCATTCTCGTGTTGGAACACTTTTATCAGTCTTGCTCCTATGTTTATTATGTTTTGTAACTTGAGAAGTTACAAAACATAATAAACATAGGATAGAAGCATCATTAATAGAGTGAACACTAAGAACCACGTATACATTCTGTTAGCCATTTCAGGATTTCCTTTTATATTTCAGGCTTCCATTAGCTATCTTATCAAGTATAAACAAAGTAAATAACGCATTTTTGTTTCTTTATTCATTATGCTTTTTTATAATTGCTTTGGTGAATCTTGTAGTATTATTCTTCATTATTTTCATATTATTAAATATATTTATTTTTCTTGAGTAATTGTAATTACTTTTAAATAGATATCAAATGAAAATAGAAAGAAATATACTATATATGGAAGCTTTTAAAAGCTTCGGGGAATTTAGCGCAAGAGAGAGAGAGAGAGAGAGAGAGAGAGAGAGAGAGAGAGAGAGAGAGAGAGAGAGAGAGAGAGAGAGAGAGAGAGAGAGAATGAATAAAATTATTTACAAACACTAACTCACTTAAAATAAATTTATTCTCACCAGTGATAGAGAATTTTCACCAGAGAGAGAGAGAGAGAGAGAGAGAGAGAGAGAGAGAGAGAGAGAGAGAGAGAGAGAGAGAGCTTACAAATGGAAGTAAGTGTTGCAAACGATACGTAAATTCCCAACAATGGCCTTAAACTGCATTATCGGACGGGAAAGAACAAACAGAGCCATATTTATTGTGTGTTTCCACAGACGTTTGTGCAGGTAACTCGACTCTTATGGCCTCATTTGTAGCCTGTCTAATGTCAAAGGTAATTTTCTCATCGCTTCAGTTTCTCCCCGACAATTTTGCTTTTTTCTTAAATACTACACTTGAAAAAACGTAATTTTAATCGGAAATTGTCCGTAAAAAAAATTATGCGGTTCGCAGCCGTATTTCAGTAAAATACAGGCGACTGTAATTTTCATCCTGAAGACTATACTGTTAAAAAAAAAGGTCATTTTAATCAGAAATTCTCCTTAAAAAATTATACGGTTCTCAACCGTATTTTCAGAAAT
>NC_090748.1:102451171-102456171 GCF_036898095.1 Palaemon carinicauda
TCTCCTCTCTCTCTCTCTCTCTCTCTCTCTTGAAAAAACATTAATTGCATAGTAAAATAAAAAACTGGTCACAAGACTCTCTCTCTCTCTCTCTCTCTCTCTCTCTCTCTCTCTCTCTCTCTCTCTCTCTCTCTCTGAAATCATATACATTGCATAGGGGAAAAAAACGGGTGAAAAGACTATAATTCTGATGCTTTTCATGTATATTCATAGCAATGTACGTCATATGATATCAAGAAGTTAATGTTTAAGTATTTTTAACAGAAGTTATCTCTATCTATCTATCTATCTATCTCTATCTTACTATCTATCTATTTATCAGGCGGTTAAGGTACATATAAATTTCTTCACCCCTTCAACAATATTAATTTCTTAATATCATGTGATGTATATTGCTATTGTATATAAATGAAAAGCATGAAAATTATAGTCTTCTGACTCGTTTTTTTACTATGCAATGTATATGATTTTTGAGAGAGAGAGAGAGAGAGAGAGAGAGAGAGAGAGAGAGAGAGAGAGAGAGAGAGAGAGAGTCTTGTGATACATTTTTTTCTTTTACTATGTAATAGATATGATTTTTGACAGAGAGAGAGAGAGAGAGAGAGAGAGAGAGAGAGAGAGAGAGAGAGAGAGAGAGAGAGGAGAGAGAGAGAGAGAGAGAGAGAGAGTCTTGTGATACATTTTTTTCTTTTACTATGTAATAGATATGATTTTTGACAGAGAGAGAGAGAGAGAGAGAGAGAGAGAGAGAGAGAGAGAGAGAGAGAGAGAGAGAGAGAGAGGAGAGAGAGAGAGAGTCTTGTGATAATTTTTTTTCTTTTACTCTGTAATAGATATGATTTTTGATAGAGAGAGAGAGAGAGAGAGAGAGAGAGAGAGAGGAGAGAGAGAGAGAGAGAGAGAGAGAGAGAGAGAGCCTTGTGACCAGTTTTCTTTTCTTTCACTAGACAATGGATATGAATTTTAGAGAGAGAGAGAGAGAGAGAGAGAGAGAGAGAGAGAGAGAGAGAGAGAGATTCTGACAGGTTTAACCCCATCAAATTCAAGTTGAACCTTTTTGGTCTGACTATCTTCGCACAACAGCACAACAACAAAAATAAATATTTCTATTTTTTATTCATATCAATCCTCAAGCAATCATGAATAACTGAATAAACTTCCAAGAAATTCTCTCCATTTTCGTATTCGTTAGAAATTCGATTTCTACTAACTACTCCATATCTTCGTGTCCTTTTTTTTTTCATATAGAATATGTATTACAACCCATAGGTATTCTATAAACCGTATCTCGCACACTTTCAGTCTTCATGAATAGACATAGCTCCTTTGTATTCTATTTTGCTCCTATCCATGGGCTATATAACGACATTAATTGATTATTTATTCTTTTACTAAAATAATCTTACAATCCTATTCACGTACATGTTTGAGTATGTATATATGTGTATATATGTGTATATATATATGTATATATATATATATATATATATATATAATATATATATATATATATATTATATATATATATATAATGAACATAAATGTATGAGTATAATATGTATAATAACGAAGTACGATATTGTACTTGTTTACACCCTATATATATATATATATATATATATATATATATATATATATATATATATATATATATATATATATATATATATATATATATATATGTATATAGGTATGTATGTCTAAGCTCAATAATTTCTAAAATACTAAAGCAATGTCGAAAACAGATATATTCTACATCTTGTAAATTGTATCTGGCAAGCGTGCATTGAGAACCATATTTTCTTCATTTATCTCACACTTGAATTCAAGACTTGTAGTTTCAATCACATTGAGGTAAAAAGTGCAATTTTGATAAAAATAGTTTTAAAAAGATATTTATAGATAACCCGTTATAAAGATTTCAAGGTTTAAAGATTGAATAGCTTATTATAAAGATTGCAAGGTTTAAATGCCGCTCATGAATGGCAGAGGCAAGGGACAATGCCCTAGAGACTGACCATATATACATATGATCAGTGCCTAAGCCTCCTATCCGCCCAAGCTAATGCCAAGGAGCTCCAGACAATGGCTGCTGATGACTCAGCAAATAGACCCATAGGCTCCCCCAAAATCCTCATCCTTAGCTCACAATGATGGTGAGGTTGCAACGACTATTCTCCACCCAACTTCGGACCAAGGAGGGCCAGGCAATGTCTGCTTATGACTCAGAAGATAGACCTATGGTCTACCTGAAAACCCTCAGGATGGTGAAGTTGCAGCGACTAAAGGAACTAACAAGTTTGAGCTGGATGCGATCAACCTTAATTTGGCGATCACTGGTCAGGGACGTTACCACATAGCCCACCTCAATAGAAAAATTCCCTGTCTGAAATTTATTCATGTAGGCGACATTGGACCATTGGACTAAGGTCTGCCTTTCAATTTATCATTCCAATTTATCCTTCCAGTTTATCCTTCCAATTTATCCTTCTTATTTAAAATTCCAATTTATCCTTCTAATTTAAAATTCCAATTTATCCTTCTAGTTTAAAATTCCAATTTATTCTTCCAACTTATCCTTCCAGTTTATCCTTCCAATTTATCCTTTTAATTTAAAACTCCAATTTATCCTTCTAGTTTGAAATTCCAATTTATCCATTTAGTTTAAAATTCCAATTTATCCTTCTAGTTTGAAACTCCAATTCTAGTTTGAAATTCCAATTTATCCTTTTAGTTTGAAATTCCAATTTATCCTTCTAGTTAGAAATTCCATTTTATCCTTCCAATTGTTTTTCAAGTTGCCACAAAATGCTCAGAAAATCAGAAAAATCTGCTTACCTGACGATATGGTAATAGGACAGCAAATGAAGGTCAGTGTTGCCAGATGCAGCATCCACAAATTGGCGATGCCAGACAATTTCCTGAATCGTAGACAATTCCAAGTCTCCATTTTCGAACGAGCAGAAGAAGATAGTCCACGACTTTCCTGTTCTCTTTTCTTTTATCGATTTAGGATTCTCGCTCTGTTTCTCTATCACTTTTCATTTCCGATTTTCTTCAGCTGATTTTGGTTGGCTTCTAAATGCATCATCTTTGAGGGCTGATGTCGTTATCTTGTTCCTGGAACCGTAAGTGGCATTGTTTGGTATCTTTTTGAAGTCTTTGGATGCGATCTAGATCTGAAAAAAAAGATAAAGGAGAGAGTTAGATAATAGGCTTTATTATCTTATAGAACACTGTTAAAAAAAATCCGTAATTTTAATCGGAAAATCTCCGTAAAAATATACTGTTCCCATATCGTATTTAAGTAAAATACAGGCGACCGTAATTCTATCTTAATTTGTTCTTATCTTTTACGTGTAAATAATAAACTTTATTATCTTATAGAACACTGTTAAAAAAATCCGTAATTTTAATCGGAAATTCTCCGTAAAAATATACTGTTCTCAACCGTATTTCGGTAAAATACAGGCGACCGAAATTTCACCATACATTGTTATTATCTTTTACGGCTTTGTGATCGTAATATCACTCCTTTACGTCAATATATCCGTTTTTAAAACGGTAAAAATCCTGGAATAAATGTTGCCAGACATTTACGGTTTTTTTAATGCAAATTTTTATCAATGAACATAATAATCAGAGTTGAATCGATAGAACTTCAAAAGTTCAAACTTGCTGCAAATGTTAAAGAGCCTGACATAAGTCTCTTTTTATAGTTTATACACGAAAGATATGTTTTAATGTTGTTATTGTTCGTATCATAGTCTATTTTGATTGTTCATAACTTCTCTTGAAGTTTATTTATTTCCTTATTTCATTTCCTCACTGGGTTATTATTCCCTGTTGGAGCCATTGGGCTTCTAGCATCCTGCTTTTCCGACTAGGGTTGTAGTTTCGATAATAATAATAATAATAATAATAATAATAATAATAATAATAATAATAATGATGATAATAATAATAATAACCATGATAATAATGATAATAGTAATAATAACAATATTGACTCTCTGTAAAAAGGTAGAATCACTGGTATCATTATGTTTGGATATTTCATGAAATCCTGTTTTTTTTTTCCTCTCTCTCTCTCTCTCTCTCTCTCTCTCTCTCTCTCTCTCTCTCTCTCTCTCTCTCTCTCTCTCTCTCTCTCTCTCTCTCTCATAGGAACAGTTAAAATGATTGAATTCAATTATCCTCAGAAATTTCAAGAAATCTTAATTCTCTCTCTCTCTCTCTCTCTCTCTCTCTCTCTCTCTCTCTCTCTCTCTCTCTCTCTCTCTCTCTCTCTCTCTCTCGTAGCATCCCGTTCCCTTTAAGCGAGGTATTCAGTGCCATTACGCAATGAATACAGTCCCCCATTCCTTGGTTTTACTGGCTGTATAACATCCTCTTCCCTGGCTTCTAGGAGTCCTATGTTACCCTAAACGAAAGGACACAAAAGGAGGGCGCTGTAATGTCGCTTTTATAAGGCCTTAGTCCTTTGAATCATATAAAAAATAAACCTTTTTGTTTCTTTAAGCAATTTCCCATTTTTATGAAGTTTAAATCTTAATGTTGAGGTAATGTTAACTTATTCGAGATATCTGAGCATTTTTAAAGGTTGCTCATGAATGGCAGAAGGAAGGGATAGTGACAGTGCCCTAGCTAGTAGAACAAGGTCCGAGACCTGACCAAGAAATTGAATATATATATATGTATATATATATATATATATATATATATATATATATATATATATATATATATATATATATATATATTCAGTGCCCAAGCCCCCTCTCCTCCCAAGCTCGGATTAGGGAGGACCAGGCAATGGCTGCTGATGACTCAACAGGTAGACCTATAGGCTCCCCACAAATCAACAGTCCCCTCCCCCCTTCCTTAACTCACAAGGATGATGAAGTTGCAGACACTAAAGAAACTATCGAGTTTAAGCGGGACTCGAACCCCAGTTTGGCTAGCGCTAGGCAGAAATTGATAAAGATTTTTAACGGGGC
>NC_090748.1:102458671-102463671 GCF_036898095.1 Palaemon carinicauda
TGGTTGTTAGTTGAACTAACAATCTTTTAATAACAAACGGATATTGAGAAAGGGGTGAACACAAAGTGTCTGCAGCAGCAGCCATTACATGGTCCTTCTTGGTTCTTACTTGGGGGGAGAGGGGAATTGGGCTCTGATCATATGTATATATTGTCAGTGTCTAGGGCATTGTCTCGCTTGATAGGGCAATGTTACTGGCCCTTGCCTTTGCTATTCATGAGCAGTCTTTAAAATATTTTAAACTTGGTCGTTATAAATCGTATACTATTAAAATGTTTTTCGCTCTCGCTTATTTTCATATAATATAACCATTAAAAAGAAAATTGATTTCTCCTTGAGAATTTTTAACCATTGTTTTAAATAAAATTGGCTCTAGGTATAATTAAAATGTATTTTTCTCCAAAAAGTGATGATAAACATGGTTGAAATGTTCTCGTAATTATAAAATTACACATCTGAAACGTAAGAAGAATACATCAGCATTTATAAAAACCTAAATGAATAAGATTTTGAAATACGGTGAACACAGAACCATGTCTTCGAAGTAAGCAGTAGATAGCAGTGAAACATAATTAAAATGTTCTCGTAATTTTATAATAACACATCTGAAACGTAAGACTAATACATCAGCATTTATAAAAACCTAAATGAATAAGATTTTGAAATATGGTGAACACAGAACTATGTCTTCGAAGTAAGCAGTAGATAGCAGTGAAACGTGATTAAAATGTTCTCGTAGTTATATAATAACATCTAAAACGTAAGAATAATACATCAGCATTTATAAAAACCTAAATGAATAAGATTTTGAAATATGATGAACACTAAACCATGTCTTCGAAGTAAGCAGTAGATAGCAGTGAAACGTGATTAAAATGTTCTCGTAGTTATATAATAACACATCTGAAACACGTAAGAATAATACATCAGCATTTATAAATACCTAAATGAATAAGATTTTGAAAGACGGTGAACACAGAACCATGTCTTCGAAGTAAGCAGTTAGATAGCAGTGAAACATGATTAAAATGTTCTCGTAATTATAAAATAACACATCTGAAACGTAAGACTAATACATCAGCATTTATAAAAGCCTAAATGAATAAGATTTTGAAATATGTTGAATACAGAACCGTGTATTTGAAGTAAGCAGTAGATATCAGTGAAACATGATTAAAATGTTCTCGTAATTATATAATAACACATCTGAAACGTAAGAAGAATACATCAGCATTTATAGAAAATGAATAAGATTTTGAAATATGATGAACACTGAACCACGTCTTCGAAGTAAGCAGTAGATAGCAGTGAAACATGATTAAAATGTTCTCCTAGTTATAAAATAACACATCTGAAACGTAAGACTAATACATCAGCATTTATTAAAACCTAAATGAATAAGATTTTGAAATATGATGAACACTGAACCATGTCTTTGAAGTAAGTAGTAGATAGCAGTGAAACATGATTGAAATGTTCTCGTAGTTATAAAATAACACATCTGAAATACGTAAGAACAATACATCAGCATTTATAAAAACCTAAATGAATAAGATTTTGAAATATGATGAACACAGAACCATGTCTTCGAAGTAAGTAGTAGACAGCAGTGAAACATGATTAAAGTGTTCTCGTAATTATAAAATAACACATCTGAAACATGTAAGAAGAATACATCAGCATTTATAGAAAATGAATAAGATTTTGAAATATGAAGAACACAGAACCATGTCTTCGAAGTAAGCAGTAGATAGCAGTGAAACATGATTAAAATGTTCTTGTAATTATATAACAAATCTGAAACATAAGAATAATACATCAGCATTTATAAAAACTGAATAAGATTTTGAAATATGAAGAACACAGAACCATGTATTCGAAGTAAGCAGTAGATAGCAGTGAATATTCAGCGTCACACAACACAGCACTTGTGTCAGCAGTGTTGACGACGTAGGAGTGTTGTGCCAGACGGTTGATCAATAAATTCTTCTTGGTGTTGCTTAGCCTCATTCCTCATTGATCACACGTCTTATGAATCTCCTCGGGATCTCTTTTTTTAAGGATTCCAAGGATATCATTCTGCAATTTATTCTACATTTTATTCTGCGTTTTATTTTGCCTTTATTTCTGCATTTTATTCTGCATTTTTATCTGCATTTTATTCTGCCTTATTTCTGCATTTTATTATGCATTTTATTCTACATTTTATTCTGCATTTTTTTCTGCATTTTACTCTACATTTTATTGTGCATTTTTTTTCTGCATTTTATTCTGCATTTTTTCTTCATTTTTTCCCGCAATTTATTCTGCCTTTTTTCTGCATTTTGCAATTTTCTACATTTTATTCTACATTTTATTCTGCATTTTATTCTACATGGCTGAGGAACATGAAGCGTGAAGTAGATGATGATGAATGGAAAAGCATTGATTTAAAAGCTCAAGATAGAGACGACTGGCGAAGTTTAACCGAGGCCCTTTGCGTAAAAATGCATAGGAGATAATGGTGATGGTGATGATGATGATGACTTTAGAAAGTCATAGGAAAGTCAGCCAAAGAATATAAGCCGTCACCAAAAAAAAGTCCAATGAAAGAATCTCTTTTTTTTTTCTCAATGAATTGAAAATTGGTCTACACTTTCAGCTGTAGTTTTTTTTTTTTTTTTTTTTTTTTTTTTCTCTTTTATTTTGTTCTTAATAAAACGGTTCTTATAATATGAACTTATCTGTATTGCGATTCAAAGCTCTTACATTAAAGCAGTTATATTAGACGTTGATGAGTATGACACTTTTATTTAAAAACTCATAATTTTTCTATTATATAATGAACTTGAGCGTTATTTGTGAGTGAGTGATATTTTTAATATATAATCGTACGTGTGTGGAGAGTATAAATACTCTGTCTTCATGGGTAATTTTAATTTTCTATTATACAATGTACTATAGCGTTATTTGTGAGTGATTGTTATTTTTGAATATGTACTCAGTCGTGCGTTGAATATGAATAAGCTGTCTTCATGAGTATTTTAATAATGTTTTATGTTTGTCTAGACCAGATGGAATCCAGTGATATCTAAATGAAAGACTACAGTCCATTTCTTTTAGCGAGGCAGATTTGCACCGACTGGCAGCGGCGCCCTTTTAGCTCGGAAAAGTCTCCTAATCGCTGATTGGTTGGACAAGATAATTCTAACCAATCAGCGATCAGGAAATTTTTCCGAGCTAAAAGGGCACCGTTGCGAGTCGGTGCAAATCCGCCTCGCTAAAAGAAATGGACTATAGGTTCTTATTTTATGTCAATTACAAAATTGTAGGGATCACATAATTTTGTGCGACAGCTTAGCTCGAGAGAGAGAGAGAGAGAGAGAGAGAGAGAGAGAGAGAGAGAAGTATAATATACGAAATACTAGTAAATCCCAATAATCTATAGAATATATAAATCTTTGCTTATTTCAATACTTTAATTATGATAGTCGATATCTCAAGTTCATTTATTCCAAATCAATTTATCAAGTTGAAGGTATTTTTTTTTTTCAGGAAATGAAAAAGGATAAGTTAAGATGTTTTTTAAATACCTTAATTCTTTAGGACTCCTAAAACACCATAAGGTTATGTAATTGTTAACCATATAAATGTATTGTTTCATTATTCTGATATTCATCGGTCTTGCGTGTGTGGCTTTTATCAGTGGACCTTTTTTAATCAAAATTTACTTGATAATAAAGTTATTTTATCAATTATATATATATATATATATATATATATATATATATATATATATATATATATATACATATATATATATATATATATATATATATATATATATATATATATACATATATATATATATATATATATATATATATATATATATGTGTGTGTTTGTGTGTGTGTGTGTATATATACCCAGGCCTACGTGGCTGAGAACTGTGAAGCGTGAAGTAGGCGAGGATGAATGGAGAAGTATTGAATTAAAAGCTCTAGCTCATTTGCGTCAATAGGCGTAGGTGGAGATGAATTGTATGTATATATATATATATATATATATATATATATATATATATATATATATATATATATATATATACACATATATATATATGTATATATATACATATATATATATATATATATATATATATATTATATATATATAATATATATATATATATATATATATATATATATATATATATATATATATACACACACACAATTCACTAACCACTCCCATCCTTTATCCTTTCAGATGTGGCGAAAGTTTTTTGAAAGAGCCAAACCAATGTTTGTTACCTTCCGACCGAAGTAATTTCCTGTGGTGTCCATCACGATAGCAGTCGTGTAAAAGATCTGATCTTTTTTATATATCCAAAGTCTATAGAAGTTAAGAACTGGACTGAAAATATCTCCATTTACAAAACTCTGTAAGTAGATTTTATTCTATATTCCGTTTTGTCGTGTGTTAAATCATTTGAATGGATAGCTGTTTGAGGTTCAATGCTAAATAATTTTAATGATAAAAAGGTTAATAATCTTAGATAGCTGTTTGAGGTTCAAGGTGAGGATGGCAGGTTCATCCTTGCCAAGATTCTTGGACATGATGTGTCCTACTATGCTATTAAGAATATCTCCATTTACGTTTTATCTCCTTAAGTTGATTTTTTATGTTCTGTTTTCTCGTGTGCTAAATCATTTTAATGATAAAAAATTTAATAATATTAGATATCTGTTTGAGGCTCGAGGTGAGGATGGCAGGTTCATCCTTGCCAAGATTCTTTGATATGATGTGTTGTACTATGATAGTGGTATTTTTAGCTTTATTTCAGAGTCCAAAGTCTATAGTAGTTAATGATAAAAATGTTAATGGTCTTCTGTTTGAGGCTCGAGGTGAACATGGCAGGTTCATCCTTGCCAAGATTCTTGGACATGATGTGTCATACTATGCTAGTGGTATTTTTACCTTTATTTCAGAAGCAGGTCGTCTGGATGCTATTTAACTT
>NC_090748.1:102468671-102471171 GCF_036898095.1 Palaemon carinicauda
ATGAATTCAGCCTCTGTTGTGGCCACACGAATTCAGACTTTGCTGTAATCACATGAATTCAGACTCTGTTGTGGTCACATGAATTCAGACTTTGTTGTAATCACATAAATTCAGACTCAGTTGTGGCCTCACGAATTCAGTCTTTGCTGTAATCACATGAATTCAGACTCTGTTGTAGCCACACGAATTCAGACTTTGCTGTAATCACATGAATTCAGACTCTGTTGTGGCCACACGAATCCAGAATTTGCTGTAATCACATAAATTCAGACTCAGTTGTGGCCTCACGAATTCAGTCTTTGCTGTAATCACATGAATTCAGACTCTGTTGTAGCCACACGAATTCAGACTTTGCTGTAATCACATGAATTCAGACTCTGTTGTGGCCACACGAATTCAGACGTTGCTGTAATCACATGAATTCAGACTCTGTTGTAGCCACACGAATTCAGACTTTGCTGTAATCACATGAATTCAGACTCTGTTGTGGCCACACGAATTCAGACGTTGCTGTAATCACATGAATTCAGACTCTGTTGTAGCCACACGAATTCAGACTTTGCTGTAATCACATGAATTCAGACTCTGTTGTGGCCACACGAATCCAGAATTTGCTGTAATCACATGAATTCAGCCTCTGTTGTGGCCACACGAATTCAGACGTTGCTGTAATCACATGAATTCAGACTGTTGTAGTCACACGAATTCAGAATTTGCTGTAATCACATGAATTCAGACTGTTGTAGTCACACGAATCCAGAATTTGCTGTAATCACATGAATTCAGCCTCTGTTGTGGCCACACGAATTCAGACTTTGCTGTTTGCATACCATCTCCAAAGGCAACTGATAACAAACAATACTGCTGTTCTAATGGCACCCTTATCAAAGCCAATTGCTGTAAAGTCAATACTTTAGCTGACCTAAACAAATGACTTCAAAATGGCATTGGAGGACGTATAATTCTTAATACTCCAATACTTATCAATGTGTATTTATAGCCAAAAGTATTAGTGGTACTTAAGACAATCAATTTCAAAGAACATAGGGTTTGAATGTTAATATGTTTATCTAATCAATATGTCTTTTTAGTTAAAAGTATAAGTGTAACTTAAGACAATCAATTTCAAAGAATATAGGCTTTGAATGTTAATATGTTTATCTAATCATTATGTCTTTTTAGCTTAAAGGATAAGTGGTACAGAGAACAATAAATTTCAAAGAACGTAGGCTTTGAATATTTATATGTTAAAGCTAATCAATATGTCTTTTTAGCTAAAAGTTTAAGTGTTACTTAAGACGATACCAAAGTAAGTATATTTGGAACGTTTAAACAATTTGTAGTAACCTCCCAAGACTAGTTCAAGAATATTATCCGTTCCAATAACTCAAAAACTATATAATTAAATATCACTTATAGTTTAGAAACGAAATCTAAATATAATTTTTCGAATGTTCAGTGACTTTATTGTTGAGTTATTATTAATAATATTATTATTATTTTTATCATTATTATTATTATTTTTATTATTATTATTACTTGGTAAGCTACAACTCTAGTTAGAAAAGAAGGATGCTATACGCCCAAGGGGATCCAACAAGGAAAATAGCCAAGAAAGGAAAGGAAACAAGGGAATAAATAAACTAAGAGAATTAATGAACAATTGAAATATCTTACGAACAATAACAACATTAAATTCTATAAATCTTTCATATGTAAACTACAAAAACTTGAAAGAAAAAAAACAAGAGGAAGAGAAATAAGATAGAATAGTGTGCCCGAGTGTACCCTCAAGCAAGAGAGAAGCAGGATTTAATTTTCTAATTTGACAAGAGTAAGTATAAATTTTCTTACTTTTGATATATCTGATTCGTAAGTTGATTTTTAATAGTTTGTATGATCGCTGTAAACTGTATGTAAATCAACAGACAGTAGACACTCCAAAATCAAAACATTGTTCTCTAGTCTTTGGTAGTGCCATAGCCTTTGTACCATGGTCTTGGGGTAGAGTTCTCTTGCTTGAGGGTACACTCGGGCACACTACTTTATCTCATTTCTCTTCCTATTGTTTTTTAAAGTCTTTATAGTTTATATATGAAATATTTATTTTAATGTTGTTACTGTTCTTATAATATTTTATATTAATTGTTAATTACTTTTTTGGTATTTTACTTATTTTCTTTCCTCACTGGGTTATTATTCCCTGTTGGAGCCCTCGGGCTTATAGCATTCTACTTTTCCAACTAGGTTTGTAGCGGAGCAAGTAATAATAAAAATAATGATATTATCAACTCATCACTCTTTGGTGAGATGAATTAACCCTTTTTCTCTGTTAAATCAACTCGTATATTTCAAGTGTTGGTTAATTTGCATTAACTTATGCGTGCGATTAATATGAGCTGAAATGATAAAAGTTTATAGAGCATAGCAGCTTATATTTTATTTTAAATTAAACTCTACTTCATTGTTATACATTAATTTTCATAACATCTAATATATA
>NC_090748.1:102481171-102483671 GCF_036898095.1 Palaemon carinicauda
TTTTTTATATAATTCTACAGGTTTTTTTTATTTCCACTTGTTTCCCAAATTGCAAAGTGTTTTAAATTATGAAAAAGTAATATACGAAAACAATAGCTTCGCATTATTTGGCAGTATAAGGAGATCGTGCTCTTGAAAACAAATACTTATATATGATTTTGCAAGAATAAATCTCGAAAAATTCGAATTTATTATTATTATTATTATTATTATTATTATTATTATTATTATTACTTGCTAAGCTACAGCCCTAGTTGGAAAAGTAGAATGCTATAATCCCAGTGGCTCCAACAGGGAAAATAGCCTAGTGAGGAAAGGATCGAAGGCAAATAGAATATTTTAAGAACAGTAACAACATTAAAATAAATATCTCCTATATAAAATATAAAGGCTTTAACAAAACAAGAGGAATAGAAATAAGATAAAACAGTGTGCTCGAGTGTACCCTCAAGCAAGAGAACACACTAACCGAAGACAGTGGAAGACCATGGACAGAGGTTATGGCACTACCCAAGACTAGAGAATTGATAAATTGATTTCAATTTTCTCACTATCAACTCCCATTCAGAGCACGAAATAAATATCTCCTATATAAAATATAAAGACTTTAACAAAACAAGAGGAAGAGAAATAAGATAGAACAGTGTGCTCGAGTGTACCCTCAAGCAAGAGAACTCGAACCCAAGACAGTGGAAGACCTTGGTACAGGGGTTATGGCACAACCCACAACTAGAGAATTGATAAATTGATTTAAATTTTCTCACTCTCAACTCCCATTCAGAACACGTAGTCCATCTCAGTGTCTGGAGCTTCATGCAAGAGGCAATTTCGCCCGTGTGTTTGTTTAGTCCTTGCCAAACATCCTATTCGGTTAGTCTAGGTCGCTTACGATAATCGTGTGACTTGTGTTGTCTTTGTGAATGCTGTGTAATATCAATTTAAAGGTTTAAAGGCCTCTCATGAATAGTAGACGCAAGGGATAGGGACATTGCCCTATCGAGCAAGACAATGCCTTAGAGACTGGCCATATATACATATGATCAGCGCCCAAGCCTCTTCTCCACCCAAGTTAGGCCAGGCAATGACTGCTGATGACTGTCTTTGTGAATGCTGTGTATTATCAGTCTAAAGGTTTAAATGCCGCTCATGAATGGCAGGGGGAAGGGACAGTGACATTGCCCTATCGAGCTAGATAATGTCCTGGAGACTGACCATATATACATATGATCAGCTCCAAGCCCCCCCCCTCCCTCCACCCAAGCTAGGACCAAGAAGGCCAGGCAATGACTGTTGATGACTGTCTTTGTGAATGCTGTGTATTATCAGTTTTACTTTAAAGGTTTAAAGCCCTCTCATGAATGGCATGGACAAGGGACAGTGACATTGCCCTATCGAGCAGGACAATGTCCTGGAGACTGACCATATATACATGTAATCAGCGCCCAAGGCCGCCTTCCACCCAAGCTAGGACCTAGAAGGGCCAGGCAATGACTGTTAATGACTGTCTTTGTGAATGCTGTGTATTATCAATTTAAAGATTTAAAGGCCTCTTATGAATGGCAGAGGCTAGGTACAGTGACATTACCCTGTCGAAGAGGACAATGTCTTGGAGATTGACCATATATGCATATGATCAGCGCTCAAGTTAGGACCAAGGGTGGCCAGGCAATGGCTGCTGATGACTCATCAGATAGAACTATAGGCTCCCCTTAAACCCTCTTCCTTAGCTCACAAGAATGGTGAGGATGTAGCGACCAAAGAAGCTAACGAGTTTGAGCGGTACTGGAACCCCAGTCTGGCGTTCAGCAGTCAGGGACGTTACCAAATCGGCCACAACAAACCTAAAATAGCTTTTAATCATTAGATACTGATGCTGTTAAAACTAGCTAGACAGAAGGTCATTAAGGTGTTTGGTGTTGTAGTGGCATATTGGTAACGTCCTTGCCTATTGATTGCCAGACTGCGGTTTGAGCAAGTCCTGCTCAAACTCGTTAGTTCCTTTGGTCTCTGCAAACTAACCATCCTTGGGAACTAAGGATGGGTGATTTGGGAGAGCCGATAAAGTCTATCTGCTGAGTCATCAGCAGCCATTGCCTGGCCCTCCGTGGTCCTAGCTTGGGTGGAGAGGGGCCTTGGATGCTGATCATATTTATATATGGTCAGTCTTTATGGCATTGTCATGCTTGATAGAGTAATGTCACTGTCCCTTGCCTCTGCCATTCATGAGCACAGTAGTTGTTCAGTGGCTACTTTCCTCTTGGTAAGAGTAGAAGAGAGACTTTAAACTATGGTAAGCAGCTCTTCTAGGAGGAGGAGACTCCCAAATCATACCATTGTTCGCTAGTCTTGGGTTGTGCCATAGCCTCTGTACCATGGTCTTCCACGGTTTAGGTGTAGATTTCTCTTGCTTGAGGGTACACTCGGGCACTATTCTGTCTTATTTCTCTTCCTCTTGTTTTTTAAAGTTTTTATACTTTATATATGAAAGATTTATTCTAAT
>NC_090748.1:102493671-102506171 GCF_036898095.1 Palaemon carinicauda
ATATTTTTAGTAGACTCAAATTCCTTGTTTTATTCATAAGATGATTAGTACAATATATAACATAATCTTTCAAATCCAACTTAAATTTCTTGTTTTATTCATAGTAAGATTAGTACAATATATCAAATGATTTTTTAAGTAGAACTCAAATTTCTTGTTTTATTCATAGTAAGATTAGTACAATATATCGAATGATTTTTTAAGTAGAACTCAAATTTCTTGTTTTATTCATAGTAAGATTAGTACAATATATCGAATGATTTTTTAAGTAGAACTCAAATTTCTTGTTTTATTCATAGTAAGATTAGTACAATATATCGAATGATTTTTTAAGTAGAACTCAAATTTCTTGTTTTATTCATAGTAAGATTAGTACAATTTATCACATAATCTTTTAAGTCGAACTCAAATTTCTTGTTTTATTCATTGTGAGATTAGTACAATATATCAAATGATTTTTTAAGTAGAACTCAAATTTCTTGTTTTATTCATAGTAAGATTAGTACAATATATCAAATAATTTTTTAAGTTGAACTCAAATTCCTTGTTTTATTCATAGTGAGATTAGTACAATATATCACATAATCTTTTAAGTCGAACTCAAATTACTTGTTTTATTCATAGTGAGATTAGTACAATATATCAAATGATTTTTTAAGTAGAACTCAAATTTCTTGTTTTATTCATAGTAAGATTAGTACAATATATCAAATAATTTTTTAAGTCGAACTCAAATTAATTGTTTTATTTATAGTAAGATTAGGACAATATATCAAATAATATATATTTTTAGGTCGAACTCAAATTTCATTTTATTCAAAGTAAAATTAGTGCAATATATATATCATCACTATTTTTAGGTCAGACTTAAAATCCTTGTTTTATTCAAAGTAATATTAGTACAATATATAGCATAATATAATTTTTAGGTCAAAGATAAATTCTTCGATTTAACCACCTATAAATTAGTACAATATGACATAATCTTTGGGTCGAATTCAAATTCATTGTTTTATTCACGGTAAGATTAGTACAATATATCAAATAATTTTTTAAGTCGAACTCAAATTCCTTGTTTCATTGACAGTAAGATCAGTACAATATATGATATAATGTATAGGTCAAAATTCAATTCCTAGATTTAACCACCTTTAGATTAGTGCAATATATGATATATATCATTTCAGGTCAAAGTTAAATTCCTTGTTTTACTCACAGTGAGATAAGTACAATATATCCCATTTTTAGATAAAAGCTAAATTCCTAGTTCAATTCCACGTCAGATTAGTATAATATATGATATTATAGGTCAAAATTATATTCCTTGTTTTATTCACATTTAGATTATTACAATATATAATATAATTTTTAGGTCATAATTAAACTCCTTGTCTTATTCAACTTTAGATTAGTACAATATATGATATCATTTTAGGTTAAAATCAAACTCCTTGTCTTGTCCATCTTTAGGTTAGTACAATATATGATATAATTTTAGCTCAAATTTAAAATCCTAGTCCTACTTAACTTTAAATCAGTACAATATATGATATAATTTTTAGATCAAAGTTAAACCCCTAGTCCTACTCAAATTTAGATTAGTACAATATATTGATATAATTTTAGGTCAAAATTAAACTTTGTCTTATTCACCTTTAGATTAGTACAATATATATTATTTTTAGGTCAAAATTAAATCCATGTCTTATTCACCTTTAGATTAGTACAATATATGATATAATTTTAGGTCAAAATTAAACTTTGTCTTATTCACCTTTAGATTAGTACAATATATGACATCATTTTAACTCAAATTTGAACTCCTAATAATGTTCACCTTTAGATTAGTACAATATATGACATAATGTTCACCTTTAGATTAATACAATATATGACATAATTTTTAGGTCAAAGTTAAATTACTTAATTAAATCACCTTTAGATTAGTACAATATATTACATAATTTTTAGGTCAAAGTTTAATTCCTTATTTGATTCACCTTTAGATTAGTACAATATATTACATGATTTTTAGGTCAAAGTTTAATTCCTTATTTGATTCACCTTTAGATTAGTACAATATATTACATGATTTTTAGGTCAAAGTTTAATTCCTTATTTGATTCACCTTTAGATTAGTACAATATGTAATCTTTAGATCAAAGTTAAACTCCTAGTCCTACTTAACTTTAGATTAGTACAATATATAATATAATTTTTAGGTCAAAATTAAATTCCTTGTCGTATTAACCTTTAGATTAGTACAATATATAACATAACTTTCAGATCAAAGTCTTTAGATTAGTACAATATGTATCATTTTCAGCTCTAATTCGAACTCCTAGTCCTACTCAACTTTAAATCAGTACAATACATGATATCATTTTGAAGTCGAACTCAAACTTAGCTCAATTCACCTGGGGCCCTTCCCCACCCCCTGGGCCCTTCCCCAGCCCCTGAGGCCCTTCCCCAGCCCCTGGGGCCTGGGGAAGGGCCCCAGGGGCTGGGGAAGCAGATTAAAATATTTCTGAACAAATTTATCCTAAGCCATAAAGACGTCTTCTGTCTCAGGTTTCTTATTAACGGCTCGCTCTAAATCTCCAGAAGGGACAGACGTAGTGTATTGCAAGAGAACGTTTATTATGCTGAAATATATTGCATTTTTCTATTGCTTTTGTGCTTTTTTAAAATCTTCACTACCGACTCTTATTATTGTTGTTATTTGTTTAATTTTACTTTTGCGATGCTGTTTCTTTATATTATTATTATTATTATTGTTGTTATTATTATCATTATTATTATTATTATTATTAGTAGTAGTAGTAGTAGTAGTAGTATTGTTGTTGTTGTTGTTATTATTGTTATTGTTATTGTTATTATTATTATGATGATGATGATGATGAGGATTATTATTATTATTATTATTATTATTATTATTATTATTATTATTATTATTAATCTATTGTTTTTGCATAACATTAAAAGGCTTTTGTTAACCCATATTATATCTGTTTTTTTTTTTTAAAGTTTTTATCGATATTATTTCTTTTACTACACATAAACTCGTGCAGTTCCTTTAAAATAAATCCTTGCTTAGAGTCATCTTCATCTCCTCCTACGCCTGTTGACGCAAAGGGCCTCGGTTAGATTTTGCTAGACACCTTTATCATGAGTTTTTAATTCAATATTTCACTATTCATTATCTCTTACTTCACATTTAGTAGTCTTCAGCCATGTAGGTCGTCTGGGTTTTCCAACTCTTCTAGTGTCGTCATCGTCTCCTCCTACGCCTATTGACGCTAAGGGCCTCGGTTAGATTTCACCAGTCGTCTCTATCTTGAGCTTTTAAGTCAATATTTCACCTTTCATCATCTACTTCACGTTTCATAGTCCTCAGCCATGTAGGCTTGAATCTTCCAACTCTTCTAGTGTCTTGTGGAGCCTTTGCTTAGAGTAAGTAACATAAAACGAAGTTATCATAATCTAAAAATAGAATTATAGGAAATTTAACAAAATTATTACATACTGTTTGTGAGACATCGATATATGATCATTGTAAGTTATATAAAAATTTCACGTATTAAATCCTGATAGGATTGTGTTATAAGGACGCGTGAAGCCTTCAGAAAATTGGAAAAAGGCTTATGGAGAAGTTGGGAATCAACTGTACTGTTAAAATTTTGCATTAAAAACGGTAAATATTGGCCAACATTTATTCCAGGATTTTTAACGTTTTAAAAACCGGGTATATTGACGTAAAGGAGTGACATTACGGTCACCAACTCGTAAAAGATGATAACAAAGTAAGGTAAAATGACGGTCGCTTGTATTTTACTGAAATACGTTTGAGAACGGTTTCTTCTTCTTCTTTTTTGTCTACATCTTTTCCTACTTCTATATGGGGTCGATGTTTCTGGCCAGCGTTCTCCATCTACCTCTGTCCCACACTTCATCACCGGTTAATCCCTTTGATCAAAGGTCATCCTTGATACAGTCCATCCACCTTCGCTTTGGTCTCCCTCTCCTTCTCCTTCCCTCTACATCCATTTCCATCACTCCCCTCCTAATAGACTGTTCACCCCTTCTCATGACATGACAATACCACCTCAATCTACTTTCTTGGATCTTATCTGATAGTTCTCTAACTCCTGTGTTTACGGAGACTTCCCGATTAAAATCACGGTTTTTTTCTAAGTGTTGGAGGGTTATTAAAATCTGATTTAGGCTTTTTCTGCCACTTGGCGATGGAAGGTGTAAGTTACATATTCAGATTTTATTATTAATAATGCAGAAAGGGGAAGAGCTTCGAGTTCGAAGATATACCCATCGAATATTTAGGAGGTGACACTCACATGAATGTTTAAGGAGCTTAGGTCGTGAATAAACGATTTCCCTATAGTTTACCATTCTGGAGCTTACTCGGTCTCTATAGGTTTTCATATCTCAACAATCTATCGGCAAGAGAGACACACACACATACAACACACACACACACACACATATACATATATATATATATATATATATATATATATATATGAAATGTGTGTGTAAATATCAACCACAAAAGTATTTAATACCGAATTCTACCTTTGGGAATGTATATCCACTGGAAAACTCAAATTATCTAGCTTCATTTTGCCTGTCGCTCTTTTGCATATATATATATATATATATATATATATATATATATATATATATATATATATATATACATATACATATATATGCATAATATATATGTTTATGTATGTATGTATGTATGTGTATATATATATATATATATATATATATATATATATATATATATATATATATATATATATATGTCCATGCAGAAACCTTTATTCTTTCATATCCTCACATGCAGCATCTGTATCGTTAGTATGATAATGAGCATTAAGGAATGCAACTGCTTCGCTCATATTAAATTCTTGTCTCCAAGCATCCCACGACTAGGATATCATAAATCCCTCTGTGAGTGTCCTGCAGGACTATAATATTTAATTAAATTCAACATACCAACACGCTGTCCTTAGTATTATCATTGTTATATTTACACATTTAGGAACAATATCATGTTTTTATAGCTTATATATGGTAGGTCTAATTTAATGTTAATGATCTTAAAATATTTTATTTTGATTGTTATTATTTCTCTTTTAGTTTATTTAATTCATTGTTATTTTGATTGTTATCATTTGTCTAGTAGTTTTATCTATTTTCTCGATTCCTTTCCTCACTGGGCTAATTTTCCCTGTTGGAGCCCTTGGGCTTATAGCAGCCTGCTTTTCCAACTAGGGTTGTAGCTTGGCTAGTAATAATAATAATTTTTTCCTTTCCTCACTGGGCTATTTTCCCCGGTTGGAGCCGTTGGGCTCATAGCATTTTGCTTTTCCAACTCGGGTTGTGGCTTTGTTGATAATAATAATAATAATAATAATAATAATAATAATAATAATAATAATAATAATAACAATAATGTTATCTTATAAATGCTTCAAGCTACGAATTTATTTTAATATTCCAGTTAGTTTAAAACAAAAGAATAAATATCTATAAAATGCGTCTTATAATGGGTGTATTAACAGAATAAAATTCTTGACTTTCCATTAATGATTCGTATAAAAATAGAAACTCTTAATTATATACATTGCTGCTTTGGCAATCTTATCTATCTATCTATCTATCTATCTATCTATATGCTTTATTGTAGTCATAGCTCAACTCTGATATTTATTTCCTTGAGCTACGTGTATATCATCTTTATTCATTTTGGTACATACTTTTTTTTTTTTTTTTTTTTTTTTTTTTTTTTTTTTTTTCTCGTGTGCATTCGTAATTCTGTGTTGATCCTTGATTTGCTTGTAATTAATGTAACTAGTTTTCACTCGGATTTGAGATGATGATGATAATAATAATAATAATAATAATAATAATAATAATAAATAGTAATGATAACAATAATAATAATAATAATAATAATAATAATAATAATAATAATAATGATAAATAGTAATGATAATAATAACAAATAAAAATAATAATAATAATAATAATAATAATAACTACTACACCTTCTTATGTACCGAATGCCTTTACAAATCCCAACATTTTTATAGCTAAATACGCAAAAATCTTGTTCCCTCCGATGTTTACAATTAACGTCAAAATTGTTGAAGGGAACGCCGCTGCGGATGAACTAGGAATGCAATAATGAGAAAGGGCAACGTTCCAGGCGAGGTATGCAATTATCAGTCCAGCCAAAAAAAAAAAAAAAAAAAAAATGGGTTTATCGATCTCTGGAAGGAGCTCTGGAACAAAGATGTTTAAATGTTTATCTGGAACAGATGTTATTTGCAATAACTTAAAAAAAAAAAAATGGGTCTATCGATCTCTGGAAGGAGCTCTGGAACAAAGATGTTTAAATGTTTATCTGGAACAGATGTTATTTGCAATAACTTAAAAAAAAAAATGGGTCTATCGATCTCTGGAAGGAGCTCTGGAACGAAGATGTTTAAATGTTTATCTGGAACAGATGTTATTTGCAATAACTTAAAAAAAAAAAAATGGGTCTATCGATCTCTGGAAGGAGCTCTGGAACGAAGATGTTTAAATGTTTATCTGGACCAGATGTTATTTGCAATAACTAAAAAAAAAAAAAAAAAAAAAAAATGAGTCTATCGATCTCTGGAAGGAGCTCTGGAACGAAGATGTTTAAATGTCTATCTGGAACAGATGTTATTTGCAATAACTAAAAAAAAAAAAAAAAAAAAATGGGTCTATCGATCTCTGGAAGGAGCTCTGGAACGAAGATGTTTAAATGTTTATCTGGAACAGATGTTAATTGCAATAACTAAAAAAAAAAAAAAAAAAAAATGGGTCTATCGATCTCTGGAAGGAGCTCTGGAACGAAGATGTTTAAATGTTTATCTGGAACAGATGTTATTTGCAATAACTAAAAAAAAAAAAAAAAAAAAAAAAAAATGGGTCTATCGATCTCTGGAAGGAGCTCTGGAACGAAGATGTTTAAATGTTTGTCTGGGCCAGATGTTATTTGCAATAACTCAAATGTTTTTATTGATATGAGGGCGTTAAATGTTATATGTTCATCTTAAGCAAATGTTATTTGGGATAACTCAAATGTTTTTATTGATATGTGGGCGTTAAATGTTATATGTCCATCTTAAGCAAATGTTATTTGGGATAACTCGAATGTTTTTATTGATATGTGGGCGTTAAATGTTATATGTTCATCTTAAGCAAATGTTATTTGGGATAACTCGAATGTTTTTATTGATATGCGGGCGTTAAATGTTATATGTTCATCTTAAGCAAATGTTATTTGGGATAACTCGAATGTTTTTATTGATATGCGGGCGTTAAATGTTATTTGTTCATCTTAAGCAAATGTTATTTGGGATAACTCGAATGTTTTTATTGATATGCGGGCGTTAAATGTTATACGTTCATCTTAAGCAAATGTTATTTGGGATAACTCGAATGTTTTTATTGATATGCGGGCGTTAAATGTTATTTGTTCATCTTAAGCAAATGTTATTTGGGATAACTCGAATGTTTTTATTGATATGCGGGCGTTAAATGTTATTTGTTCATCTTAAGCAAATGTTATTTGGGATAACTCGAATGTTTTTATTGATATGAGAGCGTTAAATGTTATTTGTTCATCTTAAGCAAATGTTATTTGGGATAACTCGAATGTTTTTATTGATATGCGGGCGTTAAATGTTATATGTTCATCTTAAGCAAATGTTATTTGGGATAACTCGAATGTTTTTATTGATATGCGGGCGTTAAATGTTATTTGTTCATCTTAAGCAAATGTTATTTGGGATAACTCGAATGTTTTTATTGATATGAGAGCGTTAAATGTTATTTGTTCATCTTAAGCAAATGTTATTTGGGATAACTCGAATGTTTTTATTGATATGCGGGCGTTAAATGTTATTTGTTCATCTTAAGCAAATGTTATTTGGGATAACTCGAATGTTTTTATTGATATGAGAGCGTTAAATGTTATTTGTTCATCTTAAGCAAATGTTATTTGGGATAACTCGAATGTTTTTATTGATATGCGGGCGTTAAATGTTATATGTTCATCTTAAGCAAATGTTATTTGGGATAACTCGAATGTTTTTATTGATATGCGGGCGTTAAATGTTATTTGTTCATCTTAAGCAAATGTTATTTGGGATAACTCGAATGTTTTTATTGATATGAGAGCGTTAAATGTTATTTGTTCATCTTAAGCAAATGTTATTTGGGATAACTCGAATGTTTTTATTGATATGCGGGCGTTAAATGTTATTTGTTCATCTTAAGCAAATGTTATTTGGGATAACTCGAATGTTTTTATTGATATGAGAGCGTTAAATGTTATTTGTTCATCTTAAGCAAATGTTATTTGGGATAACTCGAATGTTTTTATTGATATGCGGGCGTTAAATGTTATTTGTTCATCTTAAGCAAATGTTATTTGGGATAACTCGAATGTTTTTATTGATATGCGGGCGTTAAATGTTATATGTTCATCTTAAGCAAATGTTATTTGGGATAACTCGAATGTTTTTATTGATATGCGGGCGTTAAATGTTATTTGTTCATCTTAAGCAAATGTTATTTGGGATAACTCGAATGTTTTTATTGATATGAGAGCGTTAAATGTTATTTGTTCATCTTAAGCAAATGTTATTTGGGATAACTCGAATGTTTTTATTGATATGCGGGCGTTAAATGTTATTTGTTCATCTTAAGCAAATGTTATTTGGGATAACTCGAATGTTTTTATTGATATGAGAGCGTTAAATGTTATTTGTTCATCTTAAGCAAATGTTATTTGGGATAACTCGAATGTTTTTATTGATATGCGGGCGTTAAATGTTATTTGTTCATCTTAAGCAAATGTTATTTGGGATAACTCGAATGTTTTTATTGATATGAGAGCGTTAAATGTTATTTGTTCATCTTAAGCAAATGTTATTTGGGATAACTCGAATGTTTTTATTGATATGCGGGCGTTAAATGTTATTTGTTTATCTTAAGCAAATGTTATTTGGGATAACTCGAATGTTTTTATTGATATGAGAGCGTTAAATGTTATATGTTCATCTTAAGCAAATGTTATTTAGGATAACTCAAGTGGTTTTAATTTATCTGCTGAGTCATCTGCATCCATTGTCTGGCCCTCCTTGGTCCTAGCTTAGGTGGAGAGGGGGCTTGAGCGCTGATCACATGTAGAATGGTAGTAGCGTTCTTGCCTGGTGATTGCCAGACTGGGGTTCGAGTCACACTCAAACCCGTTAGTTCCTTTGGTCGATGCAACCTCATCATCTTTATGAACTAAGGATTGGTGGTTTGGGGGAGAACTATAGTTCTATCTGCTGAGTCATCAGCAGCCATTGCCTGGCCTTCCTTGGTCTGAGCTTGGGTGGATAGGGGCTTGGGCGATGATCATATGTAATATAGTCAGTCACTGGGACATTGCCCTGCTTGATAAGGCAATGTCGTTAGTTCCTTTGGTTTCTGCTACCTCGCCAACCTTGTGAGCTCAGAATCGATGTTTAGTGAAGCCTATAGGTCTATCTGTTGAGTCATCAGCAGCCATTGCCTGGCCTTCCTTGGTCCTAGATTAGGTGGTGAGGGGGCTTGAACTCTAATCATATGTAATATTGTCAGTCTTTAGGGCATTGTCCTCCTTGATAGGGCAATTTTGTTAGTTCCTTTCGTCTCTGCAACCTCACCAACCTTGTGAGCTAAGGATGGGGGGTTTAGGGGGAGCCTATAGGTCTATCTACTGAGTTATCAGCAACCATAGCCTTCCCCTCCTTGGTCCTAGCTTGGGTGGAGAGGGTGCTTGAGCTCTGATCATATGTAATATGGTTAGTGTCCGGGCAGTTGTCCTGCTTGATAGGGTAATGTCGTTAGTTCCTTTGGTCTCTGCAACCTCCCCAACCTTTTGAGCTAAGAATGGTGGGTTTGGGGGAGCCTATAGGTCTATCTGCTGAATCATCAGCAGCCATTGCCTGGCCTTCTTTGGTCCTAGCTTGGGTGGATAGTGGATTGGGCACTGATCATAAGTAATATGGTCAGTCTCTACGACATTGCCCTGCTTTCTAGATCATTAACATTAAATTAGACCTATTATATATAAGCTATAAAAACTTGATATTGTTCCTAAATGTGTAAATATAACAATGATAATACTAAGGGCAGCGTGATGGTATGTCGGATTTAATTAAATATTATAGTCCTGCAGGACACTCACAGAGGGATTTATGATATCCTAGTCGTGGGATGCTTGGAGACAAGAATTTAATATAGGCCAAGCAGTTGCATTCCTTAATGCCTCTGCCATTCATGAGCGGCCTCTAAACCTTTAAACCTTCCACTTTCATATATATTCTATAAAAATAAAACTGTTTGTTGATGTTTTTCCCCAAATCCAGTAACTCATTATTCATGAAGAGAGTCGAGAGAGAGGCCGAATGGGGTGGAGAGGTACCTCGAGTGGAGAGGGGAGGGAGAATTAATGGCCATTATGAAAGAACATAAGTATAATACATGAAAATATGGGAGGCTCTTCTGCGTGTAGCCGGTGGCACTGTGCCTAAGTACACTAGAGAGAGAGAGAGAGAGAGAGGGAGAGAGAGAGAGAGAGAGAGAGAGAGAGAGAGAGGTGGTAAGAGAGATAAAGAGCAGTGTGCATGGTGGTAAAAGAGAGAGAGAGAGAGAGAGAGAGAGAGAGAGAGAGAGAGAGAGAGAGAGAGAGCAGTGTGCATGGTGGTAAAAGAGAGAGAGAGAGAGAGAGAGAGAGAGAGAGAGAGAGAGAGAGGGGGGTTGGTAACAGAGAGAGAGAGATGGAAATGTGTGAGGTAGTAAGAGAGAGAAAGAGAGAGATATGGGATGTGATATGAGAAGGAGAGAGAGAGATGTGGGTAGTGATGAGAGAGAGAGAGAGAGAGAGAGAGAGAGAGAGAGAGAGAGAGAGAGAGAGAGGGGGGGGGGGTGGTTGGTAAGAAGTTCCTGGAATATTCACTGAGATCACTTTAAGAGGCTGTTAAACAAATGATGCGTATTTTCATCGTTATGATGGTAATTATATAATTTCCCAGTACCTGCTATCCGCTTCTTATATATGGGTGTTGATATATGTAAAATAATTCTATTATGAAAGAATAAAACATAATTTCCCTCTTTTTGATAACAAGTTTCAGGTTTGTTTTAAGAATATGATTTCACTATATTGTGATAAAAAAAGTTTCAGTTTATATACTTGATATTCATTACAATGATTATATATACCATAATTTTGTAAATTTGGGTAGAAAATTATTACGTCGTATTGTGTATATTAACTTTGTGAAAATGGAATGCATATTTGTGCATCGGAATGAATAGCTTGAATTGAGTCATTCATACTGAAATGTATAAATCATGGCTCAATGTATGGGTTGTGCATTGGGTTGAAACTACGTTTTGATATTTTTATACAATGAAACCTGTTTATATAAAAACCTTATAAGACTATTTCTTACACTTTACCTGTAATTATTCGTTTTAAGCTTCATTTTATATCATATGTTTACTTCTCAAATATAAATCATAATTATTTTATTAATATCACAGACCTGAAAGTCAAAAATCAAAAAACGTAATGAAGTCTCTGTGACATCGATATCCAAAACGTATGGCTGATTACGTGAATTGGACATTTTGCTTGACCGTGTGTAGAATTGTTTATACATCTGCTATGACAATACTGCAGCCCTTCCGTAGGAGAAATTATGTGAAATATATATTGGTAGAAGCCTTCTGAAATGCTGTAATATTATTATTATTATTATTATTATTATTATTATTATTACTATCCAAGGTACAACCCTAGTTGGAAAAGCAAGATGCTATAAGCCCAGGGGCTCCAACAGGGAAAACTAGCCCAGTGAGGAAAGGAAATAAGGAAATAAATAAATGAAGAGAACAAATTAACAATAAATCATTCTAAAAAAAAGTAACAACGTCAAAACAAACATGTCACATATAAACTATTAACAATATCAAAAACAAATATATCACAAATAAACTATAAAAAGACTCAAGGAGGGTATAAGACTATTAAAAATAAAAAAAGGTAAATGACTTGCAACATTTATTCCAGGATAAATTGTCTTAACTTGTGTTGTCTCGTTTAACCTCCTGATCTCCAGGTACCTAATTAAATAACTGAGACAGAGCCATGAAGACTTTTTAACAGATTATATCCCTGGCACCACAGGGGTCCAATTATACATTCTCTCTCTCTCTCTCTCTCTCTCTCTCTCTCTCTCTCTCTCTCTCTCTCTCTCTCTCTCTCTGTCAACAAATCCATTACTCACGCATGCAACGCCTGGTATAGACCCGTGTAATCTCTCTCTCTCTCTCTCTCTCTCTCTCTCTACAAATTTATTACTCACGTATGCAACGCCTTGTACAGACTCTCTTTC
>NC_090748.1:102508671-102511171 GCF_036898095.1 Palaemon carinicauda
ATGCACAATATATATATATAAATATATATATATATATATATATATATATATATATATATATATATATATTTGAAAACAGAATTGAGTGGAGAAGACAACTGATTCTGCTTACAGGCTGAAAGCCTACCTGAGAGTGGAAGTGAAGTGAAGTGACTAAAGTTTTTCATTTAACTGCATTCATACAAATCGAACATCATTCCTTTTAAGGAGTTCTTGCATAAATTATCCAGCCAGGGTATACTCTTTTTTTTTGTGGGAGGAAGGGTCGTTTGCATGAATTATCTTGCGTAATTTACCCTGCCAGGATATACACTTTATTTGAGAACGTTTGAATAAATTATCCTACGATCTATTAGCTTCCTACATTTACTTCTTGACAGGGAAATCCCTGGATGCATCACTAACTGTGCAAGAATTATTCTGTATTTTCTTATAGGTGTTAGTTACTATATTTCCTAAGATGGTGAAATGAATATCGAGTATGGAAGAAAATAAAATGAAAATATGATTTATCTCATAAGAGTTTATGATATAATTATTCTACGTGAAGGTAATTTATTTGAAAATATGTAAGGAAATAATTTACTGATTTTTTTTACTCCAAAAATAGGTTAATCATAACAGTTCATTAATACCAAAGATGATTTGGACTACAGTTTCTTTTTAATAAAAGATAAATATGTTAATCATGACAGTCCATGAAGACCAAAGATGATTTGAACTACAGAGTTTCTTTTTAATCAAAACCAATGTTTTAACATTACAGTCCATTAAGCCCAAAGATGATTTAGACTACAGAGATTCTTTTTAATCAAAGATAAATATGGTAAACATTTCAGTCCATTAAGACTATAGATTATTTTGACTACAGAGATTCTTTTTAATCAAAACCAATGTTGAACATTAAAGTTCATTAAAACGAAAGATGATTTGGACTAAAGAGTTTCTTTTTAATCAAAACCAATGTTGAACATTAAAGTTCATTAAAACGAAAGATGATTTGGACTAAAGAGTTTCTTTTTAATCAAAACCAATGTTGAACATTAAAGTTCATTAAAACGAAAGATGATTTGGACTAAAGAGTTTCTTTTTAATCAAAACCAATGTTGAACATTAAAGTTCATTAAAACGAAAGATGATTTGGACTAAAGAGTTTCTTTTTAATCAAAACCAATGTTGAACATTAAAGTTCATTAAAACGAAAGATGATTTGGACTAAAGAGTTTCTTTTTAATCAAAACCAATGTTGAACATTAAAGTTCATTAAAACGAAAGATGATTTGGACTAAAGAGTTTCTTTTTAATCAAAACCAATGTTGAACATTAAAGTCCATTAAAACGAAAGATGATTTGGACTAAAGAGTTTCTTTTTAATCAAAACCAATGTTGAACATTAAAGTCCATTAAAACGAAAGATGATTTGGACTAAAGAGTTTCTTTTTAATCAAAACCAATGTTGAACATTAAAGTCCATTAAAACGAAAGATGATTTGGACTAAAGAGTTTCTTTTTAATCAAAACCAATGTTGAACATTAAAGTTCATTAAAACGAAAGATGATTTGGACTAAAGAGTTTCTTTTTAATCAAAACCAATGTTGAACATTAAAGTTCATTAAAACGAAAGATGATTTGGACTAAAGAGTTTCTTTTTAATCAAAACCAATGTTGAACATTAAAGTTCATTAAAACGAAAGATGATTTGGACTAAAGAGTTTCTTTTTAATCAAAACCAATGTTGAACATTAAAGTCCATTAAAACGAAAGATGATTTGGACTAAAGAGTTTCTTTTTAATCAAAACCAATGTTGAACATTAAAGTCCATTAAAACGAAAGATGATTTGGACTAAAGAGTTTCTTTTTAATCAAAACCAATGTTGAACATTAAAGTCCATTAAAACGAAAGATGATTTGGACTAAAGAGTTTCTTTTTAATCAAAACCAATGTTGAACATTAAAGTCCATTAAAACGAAAGATGATTTGGACTAAAGAGTTTCTTTTTAATCAAAACCAATGTTGAACATTAAAGTCCATTAAAACGAAAGATGATTTGGACTAAAGAGTTTCTTTTTAATCAAAACCAATGTTGAACATTAAAGTCCATTAAAACGAAAGATGATTTGGACTAAAGAGTTTCTTTTTAATCAAAACCAATGTTGAACATTAAAGTCCATTAAAACGAAAGATGATTTGGACTAAAGAGTTTCTTTTTAATCAAAACCAATGTTGAACATTAAAGTCCATTAAAACGAAAGATGATTTGGACTAAAGAGTTTCTTTTTAATCAAAACCAATGTTGAACATTAAAGTCCATTAAAACGAAAGATGATTTGGACTAAAGAGTTTCTTTTTAATCAAAACCAATGTTGAACATTAAAGTCCATTAAAACGAAAGATGATTTGGACTAAAGAGTTTCTTTTTAATCAAAACCAATGTTGAACATTAAAGTCCATTAAAACGAAAGATGATTTGGACTAAAGAGTTTCTTTTTAATCAAAA
>NC_090748.1:102513671-102516171 GCF_036898095.1 Palaemon carinicauda
AAATGACATTGTGGTTGATATTTACATTTATATATGTGTGTGTATGTGTGTGGTATTTTAATCACATTTTATAGCAGGATAATTAAGCAATATTCTCACCTTTAACACCTTAGACATGTAATTAATTACGATATTTCTCTACTTATTATAATTAGTTAAACATATTTATCATTAATGACAAAAATGTGCAAACGCTATTATGAAGATCATAATCAAACACATCTAAATTGAATCTTGATAAAAACTCTAAAAATTTAAAAACCTTTAGTTTTCAAAAACTTTTCTATTATTCACTGATAAGATTATAAAGTACACTCTTAACACCTCTTGAATTTTCAAATCATTTTCTATTATTCACTTATAAAATTACACATTTCACTTTGAAGTTAAGCTTAGAAAAATTAAAAAACCTCGTGAATTTTCAAATCATTATCTATTATTCACTTATAAAATGATACATTTCACTCTGAAGTTAAGCATAGAAAAATGAAAAAAACTCTTGAATTTTCAAACACTTTTCTATTATTCACTTATGAATTATAAAAATCACTATAACACATTTTGAATTTTCAAACACTTTTCTATTATTCACTTATAAAATTATAAAATTCCCTCCAACACATCTTGAATTTTCAAACACTTTTCTATCATTCACTTATAAAATCATAAAGATCACCCAAACACATCTTGAATTTTCAAACTTTTATATTATTCACTTATAAAATCATAAAATTCACTCTAACACATCTTGAATTTTCAAACACTTTTCTATTATTCACTTATGAATTATAAAAATCACTCTAACACATCTTGAATTTTCAAACACTTTTCTATCATTCACTGATAAAATTATAAAATTCAATCTAACACATCTTGAATTTTCAAACACGTTTCTATCATTCACTGATAAAATTATAAAATTCAATCTAACACATCTTGAATTTTCAAACACTTTTCTATTATTCAATTATAAAATTCACTCCAACACATCTTGAATTTTCAAACACTTTTCTAATATTCACTTATAAAATTATAAAAATCACTCCAACACCTTTTGAATTTTCAAACACTTTTCTAAAAATCACTCAAACATATCTTGAATTTTCAAACACTTTTCTATTATTCACTGATAAAATTATAAAATTACTCCAACACCTTTTGAATTTTCAAACACTTTTCTATTATTCACCGATAAAATTATAAAAATCACTCTAACACATCTTGAATTTTCAAAGACTTTTCTATTATTCACTTATGAAATTATAGAATTCACTCTAACACCTCTTGCATTTTCAAATCATTTTCTATTATTCACTTATAAAATTATACATTCACTCTGGAGTTAAGCAGAGAAAAATTGAAAAACCTCTGGAATTTTCAAACACTTCTATTATTCACTTATAAAATTATAAATTCACTCTAACACCTTGAATTTTCAAAGAATTTTCTATTCTTCACTTATATAATTATACATTTCACTCTTAACAAATTTTGAGTTTTCAGAGACTTCTATTATTCAATGATAAGATTATAAAAATCACTCTAACACATCTTGAATTTTCAAACACTTTTCTATTATTCACTAACAAAATCATAAAATTCACTCTAACACATCTTGAATTTTTTAAAACTTTTCTATCATTCACTTATAAAATTATAAAAATTACTCCAACACAACTTGAATTTTCAAACACTTTTCTATCATTCACTTATGAAATTACAAAACTCACTCTAACTCATCTTGAATTTTCAAACACTTTTCTATCATTCACTTATGAAATTACAAAACTCACTCTAACTCATCTTGAATTTTCAAACACTTTTCTATCATTCACTTATGAAATTACAAAACTCACTCTAACTCATCTTGAATTTTCAAACACTTTTCTATTATTCACTAACAAAATCATAAAATTCACTCTAACACATCTTGAATTTTTTAAAACTTTTCTATCATTCACTTATAAAATTATAAAAATTACTCCAACACAACTTGAATTTTCAAACACTTTTCTATCATTCACTTATGAAATTACAAAACTCACTCTAACTCATCTTGAATTTTCAAACACTTTTCTATCATTCACTTATGAAATTACAAAACTCACTCTAACTCATCTTGAATTTTCAAACACTTTTCTATTATTCACTAACAAAATCATAAAATTCACTCTAACACATCTTGAATTTTTTAAAACTTTTCTATCATTCACTTATAAAATTATAAAAATTACTCCAACACAACTTGAATTTTCAAACACTTTTCTATCATTCACTTATGAAATTACAAAACTCACTCTAACTCATCTTGAATTTTCAAACACTTTTCTATTATTCACTTATAAAACTATAAAAATTACTCTAACACCTTGAATTTCCAAACACTTTTCTATTATTACTTATAAAATTATACATTTCACTCTGAAGTTAAGCATAGAAAAATTAAAAAACCTATTGAATTTTCAAACACTTCTATTATTCACTTATAAAATTATAAATT
>NC_090748.1:102529460-102539460 GCF_036898095.1 Palaemon carinicauda
ATCTCGGCAGTTATTCCTTCGTATCCAGGGGCTTTCCATCTTTTGAATTTTTTTAAGAATAGTTTCGACTTCAAACACACCTAATTCATTCATGGGCACATCAAGGTCTTCATCAGTTTCAGGTATATCAACCAAAATATTCCCTTCGTATTTCCTATTCATGACCTCACTAAAGTGTTCCATCCAACGTTACTTTTCTTCATGTTCTTTTGTTATAACAGATCCATCTTTCTTTTTGATGGGTATATGCTTCTTTTTTCCCGTAGAGATTTAATTAATAATTCCAAGAGCAATTCTTACAACAAAGCCACTCCCTGAATTCATAGCTTTGTCAGCCTCATCTGCTTTCCTTTCTAAATATTCTCTCCAATCATTCCTGATATTTCTTTTGACCTCACTATCAATACTAAAATACTTGGCATGCTCTGCCTTGTAATTCTCATTAATTCCTCGAAAACTTTAAGAAATAAATTTTTGTCTTTGTCTTCTTTTTATAGTATCCCAAGTATTATTTGATATCCATGGTTTTCTCCTTGTAACTGCATGTCCCAAAACTTCGTCTCTTAAAGTCTCTTAAGACTGTAAATCGATTCCTACTTTCAGTTACAAAGATTTCTGTGCTCATCCTCTAGAAGCTTAGTTGTATCAAATTTAGGTATTCTATCTACATTTCTGTTGGGTTCTTTCAGTTTTAATATTTGTGTGGCAATGAGGAGCTGGTGATCATTACCAATAACTGCACCTCTATAGCTTGTTACATTTCCCAGAGTCCTCCTTCTCTCTTTATCAATGACTATGTGATCTATTTGATATTTGTAATTGCCACATGGTGAAGTCCTTGTATATTTGTGGATCTCCTTGTGCTGGAAAAGAGTACCTCCAGTAACAAGATTGTTTGTTGAACAATAACTTATAAAATGTGCCCCATTTTCATTTGCAACTTCGCCAAGAACCTCAACACCCATCACATTTTCTATCCCTTGATTATTCCTTCCAACATTAGCATTGAAGTCATTAATCACAATTTTCATATCTCTCTAGGTTCTCACCTGTTATACTCTGCAGTTCTTCACAGTATTCATCTTTCCTTTCTTCAGGGGAATCATTTGATTCGCCTTGGAAGATGGAATCTTCGGGATCTTGAACCCTTCTGTGAAGCCTCTTCCCTCTTTGCCCGGCGGGCATGCTGCCATGCGTTTGCGGGGAGGGGAAGGGGGCAATTTTAACCTGTCAAAAAGTTTTCATTCTTTTTGCCTCTCGCGCGAGTGCGAAGGAGAGCACTGGAGCGTTGGCGCACAGGATGCTTCTGGTGCTCAGTTTCTGCTGAAGCACAGTTTTTGGTGACGGCTCAGAAAAGCACTGGCGTGCAGGAAACCAATGCGTAGGGAGAATATACAAAGAATAGGCCAGACTATTTGGCCTCTATTTTGAGGTACCTTAACTCTAGCATTAGAGGCTCTTTGACCTTTTATTTTGAGTTGCCATACTTCCAACATTAGAGGATATTTAAGATCTATTTTGAGGTGCCATACCTTCAGTATTAAGGGCTCTATGACCTCTATTTTGAGGCACTATAATCTTAGTATTATCTGTTCTTTGATCTCTAATTTGAAGTGCTTTACCTCTAGCATTAGAGGCTCTTTGACCTCTATTTTGAGGCTCCTTTCTTTAAGCAGTAGAGGTTCTTTGACCTCCATTTTGAGGCTCCTTACTTTAAGCATTAGAGGCTCTTTGACCTCTATTTTGAGGCTCCTTACGTTTAGCATTAGAGGGTCTTTGCCCTCTATTTTGAGGCTCCTTACTTTTAGCTTTAGAGTCTCTTTGACCTCTGTTTTGAGGCTCCTTACTTTTAGCATTAGAGGGTCTTTGACCTCTATTTTGAGGCTCATTACTTTTAGCATTAGAGGGTCTTTGACCTCTATTTTGAGGCTCCTTACTTTTAGTATTAGAGGGTCTTTGACCTCTACTTTGAGGCTCCTTACTTTTAGCATTAGAGGTTCTTTAACCTCTATTTTTAGGCTCCTTAGTTTAGCATTAGAGGTTATTTGACCTCTATTTTGAGGCTCCTTAGTTTAGCATTAGAGGGTCTTTGACCTCTATTTTGAGGCTCCTTACTTTTAGTATTAGAGGGTCTTTGACCTCTACTTAGAGGCTCCTTACTTTTAGTATTAGAGGGTCTTTGACCTCTATTTTTAGGCTCCTTAGTTTAGCATTAGAGGTTATTTGACCTCTATTTTGAGGCTCCTTAGTTTAGCATTAGAGGGTCTTTGACCTCTATTTTGAGGCTCCTTAGGTTTAGCATTAGAGGGTCTTTTACCTCTATTTTGAGGCTCCTTACTTTGAGCATTAGAGGGTCTTTGACCTCTATTTTGAGGCTCCTTACTTTGAACATTAAAGGCTCTTTGACCTCTATTTTGAGACTGCTCACTTTTAGCATTAGAGCCTCTTTGACCTCTATTTTGAGGCTCCTTACTTTTAGTATTAGAGGGTCCTTGACCTCTTATTTTAAGGGTCCTTACTTTTAGCATTAGAGGCTTTTTGACATCTATTTTGAGACTCTTTTTAGCATTAGAGGGTCTTTGACCTCTTATTTTAAGGGTCTTTACTTTTAGCATTAGAGGTTCTTTGACCTCAATTTTGAGGCTTCTTATGTTTAGCATTAGAGGTTCTTTGACCTCTATTTTGAGGGTCCTTACTTTTAGCATTAGAGGGCCTTTAACCTCTACTTTTAGCAATAGAGGGTCTTTGACCTCTATCTTAAGGCTCCTTATGTTTAGCATTAGAGGTTCTTTGACCTCTATTTTGAGGCTTCTTATGTTTAGCATTAGAGGTTCTTTGACCTCTATTTTGAGGCTTCTTATGTTTAGCATTAGAGGTTCTTTGACCTCTATTTTGAGGCTCCTTACTTTTAGCATTAGTGGCTCTTTGGCCTCTATTTTGAGGCTCCTTACTTTGAGCATTAGAGGCTCTTTGACCTCTATTTTGATGTTTCTTACGTTTAGCATTAGAGGGTCTTTGACCTCTATTTCGAGGCTCCTTACTTTTAGCATTAGAGGCTCTTTGACCTCTGTTTTGAGGCTCCTTACTTTTAGCATTAGAGGTTCTTTGACCTCTATTTTGAGGCTCCTTACTTTTAACATTAGAGGCTTTTGACCTCTGTTTTGAGGTGCTATATTCTAGCATTAGAGTTTCTTTTACCTTCATTTTAATCCCCTTACCTCTACCATTAAAAGCTCTTTGACCTTTATTTTTGTGTGCTTTACTTCTAGCACTAGAGCCTCTTTGAGACCTCAGTTTTAAGGCGACTAACCGCTAATAGTAGAGGCTATTTGATCTCAGTTTTTAGGTGACTTACCTCTATAATTAAAGGCTATTTTTTATTCTTCTTTATAGAAAGGCTTTCCTTCTCTATTCTCTTCTGTCTTTTATAGTTTATCAAGATCTTCTTTGCTTAGTTCGCCAGTCTCCTTCGAGATTTCAAGAGACATTTCAGTGCTGTTTGTCCTTGGTTCGTCAGATTCCTCGGAGAAATCGATGGCTTTCATGTCTTTACCTATAAGGGCGATGGGTAAAGACATGGATGCCATCGATTTTTCGGCATACACTATACGCCATCATACTAAAGTCAACGAAGTGCAACACAATATATTTACCAATGCCGCCCTGATATGTTCTATCTTCAATGCCGAATTTTGAAGAAACACACGTCGCTCACAGCTTTGCACCAATGCAATTCAATTATAGGACATCGTCGCTAAACCACAAGCAAATTATCCTTCAAGGCGCTTACATTATGATTTTCAAAGCTCGCCAACTTCGGCAGCACCTATCCAAACTATCTGTAGATGAAGGTGCTCCGAATAGCCTCCAGTTCATCCTTTAGCTGTAACAAAATTCTCATAGTCAAATTATCTGTTCCGCCAGAACGCGAGCTCTGTGAGTAAAGTGAAATCCTCCTCCCAATGTTCACTGCGTAAACTTCCATAGCTACAGTACATACAGATCGTGAGGTGTTGCAAGGTATGTTTAGAAAAAGAAAAGAGAGAGATCAGGTCTTCAGAAGTCTTTTGGAATCCGGGCCGGAGCCGTTCAGAACTGCTGCGGGAAGATTCCGTTCTGGAGTCATTCAGAACTCTATGCTAAGTCTACGGCTATTTCTTCTGAAGTCATTTGGCGAGGAGATTCAGGAAGATTTTCTTCCGAATCGTTCATAGATTTCTGGAATCATTCAGAATTCCATGCTAAGTCTATGGAAATTTCTTTTGATTCCTTTTGGAGATGCACGAAGATTTTCTCCCGAAGCCGTATAGGACTCGCGAAAAATTCTCTTTTTTTCTCTGGTTTCAATAGGCCCTGATAATAATAATAATAATAATAATAATAATAATAATAATAATAATAATTATAATGATGATGATGATGATGATGATAATAAATTACGTGATTTCATTTACAGCTCCGTGAAGATTCCGCTCTGGACACATTCAGAATTCTATGCTAAGTCTATGGGTATTTCTTCTGAAGACATTTGGAAATTCAAGGTTTTCTTTCGAAGTCGTTCAGATTTGCATCTGGAATCATTCAGAATTCCATGCTAAGTCTATGGTAATTTCTTCTGAATCCATTTGGAGAACCACGATTTTCTTCCGAAGCCATTTAGAACTCGCGAAAAATTCTCTTTTTCTCTGGTTTCAATAGGCCCTAATAACTCATATTATTAATAATAATAATGATAATGATAATAATATTTTTCTATGATAAACTTCCATTCACCCTTTACAATTGTTTTCCTTCTTCGTTCGTAAAGTATCATATTTTTAATGATAAACATCCATCCATCCTTCACCATTATTTTCCTTTTTCGTTCATAAAATATCATATTTTTCTATGATAAACATCCATGCACCCTTCACAATTTGCAACCGGTACGAAAGAGAGAAGTGGGTGAAGGTGACAGAAACTCTCAGATCTGCTTTTTCGGATTTCAAGTTTGTCAGGTGAGATCTCCTGTGGACGTTCAGAAACTCCGGGGCTTCTGTCACTCAGGGTCAGAAGTTTGTGACCTGGTTTTCTGTTCGAGTTGACTAACGTCGAGAGAGAAGAACGGAAATCCTGCCTCGGGTTTTAGATGCAGTTTTAGGAATGTGAAGACAGAATAAAATGGGGAGCTTTTGAAGTAGTTCGTCAAGGGAATGTGAGGAATTTTATATATGTAAGTAATTTTATACATTCCAAAGGGGTATATAACAAAACTTCCACCCTCTCTCTCTCTCTCTCTCTCTCTCTCTCTCTCTCTCTCTCTCTCTCTCTCTCTCTCTCATTACCAATGTTGTATTTTCTGCCCCATTTAAATTTCAACATTTAAATTTACTTCCAGATTTTCACAAACTTTAAAAACTCCCCTCTCTCTCTCTCTCTCTCTCTCTCTCTCTCTCTCTCTCTCTCTCTCTCTCTCTCTCTCTCTCTCTCTCTCTCTCTCTCTCTCTGATGCATTTTCTGCACCATTTAAATTTCAACAGTTAAATTTACTTCCCGATTACTCTCTCTCTCTCTCTCTCTCTCTCTCTCTCTCTCTCTCTCTCTCTCTCTCTCTCTCTCTCTCTCTCCTCTCTCTCTCTCTCTCATTGCCAATGTTGCATTTCCTGCCCCATTTAAATTTCAACATTTAAATTTACTTCCAGATTTTCTCAAACTTTAAAAACTCCTCTCTCTCTCTCTCTCTCTCTCTCTCTCTCTCTCTCTGTTTTCATTTTCTGCACCATTTAAATTTCAACAATTACATGTACTACCCCGATTACTCTCTCTCTCTCTCTCTCTCTCTCTCTCTCTCTCTCTCTCTCTTTCTCTCTCTCTCAAACACTTTGCTAATGTTGTATTTTCAACAGGTAAGTTTACTTCCAGATTTTCACAAACTTCAAAGTCCACAAATATTCCCTTCGTACTGGTTCCTATCGACTCCTAATTTTGACTTAAGGTTCCTTTTGCTTTAAACATCTATTCAGTATCAATAATTCCCTTTTGGTATCCTTATTCCAACCATAACTAAAATCCTCTTTTCATATTACTTAAAACACCATTATTCAAATGAAGAAAGGGCGTGGAATGGTTGAAGATTTATGATGATATGCTAAATTCAGTGTTAGCTAACTCTGTGGTGATGTAAAGCTGGGGTTTTATTTATTTTGATTGATGATTCTACAAAGATTAAGTGATTAACATTTAGATAAGACATTTATAATTGAATTATTTATACATGCAGGGTATATGTATGTATATATATATATATATATATATGTATGTATATATATATGTGTGTATATATATATTTATATGAATGTATATATATATACAGTATATATATATATATATATATATATATATTATATATATATATATATTTATAGATATGTACTGTAGATAGATAGATAGAAAGATATACATATACATTTATAAATATGTGTATGTAATATATATATATATATATATATTTATATATATATATATATGTATATATACATATATATATATGAACATATATCACAAGCACACGTGATTTTAATTAATGTAAATATCACCCACGAAATGCATTTAATACCGAATTCTATCTTGGGAAATACATATCCACTTGGAATTCATTTTATGGTAACAGCTTCTGGCCGGGTGGTGATTCGAACCACCACCTGTACGGCTAGAAACTATGCTTGGCAGGGACCCTAGCGACTCAGCTATCAAGAGAGACTAAAAGTTTATGACAAGTCCCCCTACATATTCCTGTCGAATTCAGGATTCTGTTCATAGACTTGAAATAGACCCATCTCCACCATGATAGCTGAATCGTGAGTTTGCAACACGTGGTTATTTTAATGAACATATATCACAAGCACACGTGATTTTAATTAATGTAAATATCACCCACGAAATGCATTTAATACCGAATTCTATCTTGGGAAATACATATCCACTTGGAATTCATTTTATGGTAACAGCTTCTGGCCGGGTGGTGATTCGAACCACCACCTGTACGGCTAGAAACTATGCTTGGCAGGGACCCTAGCGACTCAGCTATCAAGAGAGACTAAAAGTTTATGACAAGTCCCCCTACATATTCCTGTCGAATTCAGGATTCTGTTCATAGACTTGAAATAGACCCATCTCCACCATGATAGCTGAATCGTGAGTTTGCAACACGTGGTTATTTTAATGAACATATATCACAAGCACACGTGATTTTAATTAATGTAAATATCACCCACGAAATGCATTTAATACCGAATTCTATCTTGGGAAATACATATCCACTTGGAATTCATTTTATGGTAACAGCTTCTGGCCGGGTGGTGATTCGAACCACCACCTGTACGGCTAGAAACTATGCTTGGCAGGGACCCTAGCGACTCAGCTATCAAGAGAGACTAAAAGTTTATGACAAGTCCCCCTACATATTCCTGTCGAATTCAGGATTCTGTTCATAGACTTGAAATAGACCCATCTCCACCATGATAGCTGAATCGTGAGTTTGCAACACGTGGTTATTTTAATGAACATATATCACAAGCACACGTGATTTTAATTAATGTAAATATCACCCACGAAATGCATTTAATACCGAATTCTATCTTGGGAAATACATATCCACTTGGAATTCATTTTATGGTAACAGCTTCTGGCCGGGTGGTGATTCGAACCACCACCTGTACGGCTAGAAACTATGCTTGGCAGGGACCCTAGCGACTCAGCTATCAAGAGAGACTAAAAGTTTATGACAAGTCCCCCTACATATTCCTGTCGAATTCAGGATTCTGTTCATAGACTTGAAATAGACCCATCTCCACCATGATAGCTGAATCGTGAGTTTGCAACACGTGGTTATTTTAATGAACATATATCACAAGCACACGTGATTTTAATTAATGTAAATATCACCCACGAAATGCATTTAATACCGAATTCTATCTTGGGAAATACATATCCACTTGGAATTCATTTTATGGTAACAGCTTCTGGCCGGGTGGTGATTCGAACCACCACCTGTACGGCTAGAAACTATGCTTGGCAGGGACCCTAGCGACTCAGCTATCAAGAGAGACTAAAAGTTTATGACAAGTCCCCCTACATATTCCTGTCGAATTCAGGATTCTGTTCATAGACTTGAAATAGACCCATCTCCACCATGATAGCTGAATCGTGAGTTTGCAACACGTGGTTATTTTAATGAACATATATCACAAGCACACGTGATTTTAATTAATGTAAATATCACCCACGAAATGCATTTAATACCGAATTCTATCTTGGGAAATACATATCCACTTGGAATTCATTTTATGGTAACAGCTTCTGGCCGGGTGGTGATTCGAACCACCACCTGTACGGCTAGAAACTATGCTTGGCAGGGACCCTAGCGACTCAGCTATCAAGAGAGACTAAAAGTTTATGACAAGTCCCCCTACATATTCCTGTCGAATTCAGGATTCTGTTCATAGACTTGAAATAGACCCATCTCCACCATGATAGCTGAATCGTGAGTTTGCAACACGTGGTTATTTTAATGAACATATATCACAAGCACACGTGATTTTAATTAATGTAAATATCACCCACGAAATGCATTTAATACCGAATTCTATCTTGGGAAATACATATCCACTTGGAATTCATTTTATGGTAACAGCTTCTGGCCGGGTGGTGATTCGAACCACCACCTGTACGGCTAGAAACTATGCTTGGCAGGGACCCTAGCGACTCAGCTATCAAGAGAGACTAAAAGTTTATGACAAGTCCCCCTACATATTCCTGTCGAATTCAGGATTCTGTTCATAGACTTGAAATAGACCCATCTCCACCATGATAGCTGAATCGTGAGTTTGCAACACGTGGTTATTTTAATGAACATATATCACAAGCACACGTGATTTTAATTAATGTAAATATCACCCACGAAATGCATTTAATACCGAATTCTATCTTGGGAAATACATATCCACTTGGAATTCATTTTATGGTAACAGCTTCTGGCCGGGTGGTGATTCGAACCACCACCTGTACGGCTAGAAACTATGCTTGGCAGGGACCCTAGCGACTCAGCTATCAAGAGAGACTAAAAGTTTATGACAAGTCCCCCTACATATTCCTGTCGAATTCAGGATTCTGTTCATAGACTTGAAATAGACCCATCTCCACCATGATAGCTGAATCGTGAGTTTGCAACACGTGGTTATTTTAATGAACATATATCACAAGCACACGTGATTTTAATTAATGTAAATATCACCCACGAAATGCATTTAATACCGAATTCTATCTTGGGAAATACATATCCACTTGGAATTCATTTTATGGTAACAGCTTCTGGCCGGGTGGTGATTCGAACCACCACCTGTACGGCTAGAAACTATGCTTGGCAGGGACCCTAGCGACTCAGCTATCAAGAGAGAGTCGCTAGGGTCCCTGCCAAGCATAGTTTCTAGCCGTACAGGTGGTGGTTCGAATCACCACCCGGCCAGAAGCTGTTACCATAAAATGAATTCCAAGTGGATATGTATTTCCCAAGATAGAATTCGGTATTAAATGCATTTCGTGGGTGATATTTACATTAATTAAAATCACGTGTGCTTGTGATATATGTTCATTAAAATAACCACGTGTTGCAAACTCACGATTCAGCTATCATGGTGGAGATGGGTCTATTTCAAGTCTATGAACAGAATCCTGAATTCGACAGGAATATGTAGGGGGACTTGTCATAAACTTTTAGTCTCTCTTGATAGCTGAGTCGCTAGGGTCCCTGCCAAGCATAGTTTCTAGCCGTACAGGTGGTGGTTCGAATCACCACCCGGCCAGAAGCTGTTACCATAAAATGAATTCCAAGTGGATATGTATTTCCCAAGATAGAATTCGGTATTAAATGCATTTCGTGGGTGATATTTACATTAATTAAAATCACGTGTGCTTGTGATATATGTTCATTAAAATAACCACGTGTTGCAAACTCACGATTCAG
>NC_090748.1:102541960-102546960 GCF_036898095.1 Palaemon carinicauda
GGTTGCAGATATTAAAGGAAATAACGAGTTTGAGCGGGACTCGAACCCCAGTCTGGCGATCACCAGGCAAAGACGTTACCAACATGCCACCACAACCCTTCTTTTTTTTCAACAAGGGTTGCAGCTTGGTTAATAAATAAAATGATAATAATTCTACGTTATAAAACTGCTTTTATCTGCCATTTCATGACGTCACGATGTAAGCTATTATAGGAATGGAGCGAGAAAAGTATACCATTGGTATTCCAAGAAGAAAATAATTAGTTTTATATTTAACGTTAGTCTATTTTATTATTAAACAGATCTTTTTTTTTTTTTTTTTTTTTTTAGCGATAATGTATAAGATACTTCATAGTCTATGTCTGATATACGTTTCCTTTAAGTTTTATAGGGGAATATTAATTTGATAGAAATGATATTAATTTCATAGCATAGAATGATGAAGTTAAATAGTTATGTTAAATCTTGAAATCATTAAAATCGTATAAATTTGATAACTGTTCACGTTATACATATTTCTCTTTCAACTATTTTTGTCGTTTTACTCAACACTCATATTCTTTATTCAATTAAAAAAAAAGGTTAAATTTATCTATATTTCTGAATAAATAATAGGACAGGAATTATATATAGAGTTTTATAATTTTGTTTTCTTCAACACTATTTGTTTAAGTAAAAAAAAATGTTTCTCTATTTCTGTGTAACTGATATGAAAGTAATTATAGAAACAGTTTTCTTCACTATATCATAATTTATTTCTTCATTCGATTAAGTATATTTGCCTTGACTTCTTTCTATCCTATTTGCATTCTTGACATCATTTCCTTACCATTGTATTCTTTTCCTCTTAGGTTCTCGAAAACAGGACAATTTTACTCTGCCTCAATTTAAATTCATGACAATTTCACACTGTAATTTACCGTAAGTATATGGCGTCTTACATTGCAAATAACACCAATATTTCAAGCTGTCTTCTTTCGAAATAAGTATTCCATTTGGTCACAGAGATATATTCGTCTTTGGGATAATCGTTTTTTATCAACTATGTCAGTTTTTCCTGTAGGAAATCATTTATATTTAGAATTGCGTGGTGTTGTGGTAGGGTTAAGGAACAGTATATATTCAGTAGCAGATATCACCCTTTTTACTTCCGCCAACGAAGATGGAAGGAGGTTATGTTTTACCCCCCTGCTTGTATGTTTGTTTGTGTGTGTGTGTGTTGTTTGTGAACAGCTTCCGGGCCACAATTTTAATTATAGACTATTGAAACTTGCAGGGATTAATTGTTATGTACAAAGTTTTAAATAATTAGATTTTGGAAGGTCAGGGTAACGGTCAAGCACAATGTCCAATTCATGTAATCAGCCATAATTTTGGACATCGTTGTCACAGAGACTTCAAATTGGTTCATATTTGAGTGTATGAAAATCCACGCCAATAAATACATGTTAAGGTCAAAGGTCAAGGTCGAGAAGTCAGCTGCCGTGTCAGAGGTCTGCGCTCTACTGAGTGCCCCTCTTGTTTCAGTATGTTTCTAAAATAGATTGTATCAAGTTTAAACTAATCGCGACAAAATGATACCTCGGAAATGTTGAAAACGAAAGGAAACATTGAAAGGGTTAGCTAAAGGAAAAAATAATAGTAAATATAGGTGTTAGTATTAAAATAGACACGGAGAGAATGGGATACGTTTTCCTTAACTTTTGTATATAACAGATTAATCATAAAATGTTTTATACAAAACACTGGAAAGGTAATTTCCATATATGTAAGAACGGTGTTATATTTTAAGCGGATTACCTTTGCTTTAATTGTTTTGTAGATAAAGAAACTGAGCTGGGGGAAATTGATAGAAAAAGATAGATAAAGAATATTAAAAGGTTGAAGAATATGAAGAATAAAGCATAGAAAATATTCTTAGTAAAGAGATAAAGAATATTAAAAGGTTGAAGAATATGAAGAATGAAGAATTGAAAATATTTTTAGTAGACATAGATAAGGAATATTAAAAGGTTGAAGAATATGAAGAATAAAGAGTTGAAAATATTCTTTGTAAAGATAGATAAAGAATATTAAAAGGTTGAAGAATACGAAGAATAAAGGATTGAAAATATTCTTAGTAAAGATAAAGAATATTGAAAGGTTGAAGAATATGAAGAATAGAGAGACACTATCTTAATGGACATTCTGAGACGAGGTTATTATGTGGAAGGAACTCGTGTAAGATATCCTTATGAAAAAAAAAAAAAATCAAAATCCTTAGTTATGGATAGAAAAAGGAGAGGCAAACAAAGGATATCACTTGTTAGATTGAGTGGAAGAGGATCTGAATGGGATTTTAAAACGGAAATGGGAAATTTAAATGGCAAAGAAGAGATTCATGTCTTACTTATGGGTTTATGTTCGAAGCAACCGACGTGGTGGAAATTTTTCCATGTTGGAACGTTTAGGCTTATAGTGTCTTTTCAAACAAGGGTTGTAGCTTAAATAGTAATAATAATGTGTCTTTGTAGATGGTTGGATAGTTTAAATATCATTGAACTATTATATTAATCTTGCTTAAGTCTTCTGAAATTGCCTAAGGTTATATATATATATATATATATATATATATATATATATAAATATGTGTGTGTATATTTATGTATATACAGTGTACATACACATATATACAGTATATATATATATATATATATATATATAAATTTATATATATATATATATATATATATATATATATACACACATACATACACACATAATCACTCGCATATAAGTATGTTTATACATAATATATATATATATATATATATATATATATATATATATATATACTGTATATATATATATTTGTATATATATATGTATGTATATATATATATATATATAAATACACACATATATATATCTTATGAAGATTTCCATGCCTCTTCATTAACTAACGGTTAGATAATGGAATAAAAAAAGACAAATATGATACTCCTTTTTTTTAATTAAGTAAACTCATTTTCAACTTTATTTCTTTAAATCAATATATAATTTCCTCTTGACGACACATTACAAATGTCCTGGACTTTTTTAATTTCCTTTTTGAGTCCACCAAACATATTTAATCTATAAGGCCAAAACCTTTGACTAATCTAGTTTACACAACAGAGATACCATAAACCTTATCTAATACATATCACAATTTGATTTCTCTTATTTTTACAAATCCAATTATAATTGAATTTTAGCTTTTCCATACACTTGGCTTTAATATCCTTATCACAATTCCTTTTCAAATAGGCTTAGCATTTGTTATAATTTTACTTGAATTATAAATATATGTATATATATGTGTGTATATATATATGTATATATATATATATATATATATATATATATATATATATATATATATATATATATATATATATATATATATATGTATATATATATCAATTAAATAATTAATCATAATTATATTATTAATGAAAATTCGCCACCAATTTTACTAGAATTAGAAATCAATAAGACATAAACCTATATACCTCAATTCAATTAATTGACCTTAGTTATATTATTAATGAACATTAGCAATCGCTTCCAGAATATTATATCAATTCTACAATTAGTCAACATACATAGATAAGAAATCTTTAATTTCGAAAATAACCCATAACTCCAAATAATTTATTTTATTTCTCCACCTTCATATCATATAATTGATAAGCCCTACTCTTACTAGTATATAAATTTTCTAAAATTAGTCAACATACATAGCTCTTGTTTGATAAGAAATTTCTAAATACCCCTAACGCCAAATAATTTCTTTTATTTCTCCACCTTCATATCTTATAATTAATAATCCCTAATCTTATTGGTATATAAATTGTTTACATCTTCTAAAATAAGGAAACATATCTAAAGCTACCAATGTCTTTTAATCTTCCTAAGATAGAAATATATATTATCCTCTTCTTCTGGTGTCGAGTGACGTCGGGACATAGAATTAAAAAAGGGATTATTTCCTTATATACTCGACAGAATGTTATGTTCTAATCATATTAGAAAATTTGTCATTAACTCGCACACACACATGCAGACAGACTTACGAGTACTTATACATACATACATACATATATATATATATATATATATATATATATATATATATATATATATATATATATATATATATATATATATATATATATATATACATACAGTACATACTTATGCAGTATTATTATATAAATATATGTATGTATATAATATGTATATATATATATGTATATATATATATATATATATATATATATATATATATATATATATATGTACATATACATATACATATATATATATATATATATATATATATATATATATATACTATAATATATATATATAATATATATATTTACATAAGTATATATATAAATATCTAATTATATATATATATATATATATATATATATATATATATATATATATATATATATATATATGTATGTATAAACGTACGTCGTATATCATAAAACAAATGAATAAAAAAAACACATATTGGAAACCAGTATTTATCAGTAGAACATTTTTCCCACATAACTCAACTCCTTAAATTACGATATGCCTTTTGTCTCCTATTCGGGGATAAAGAAGAACTAATCTCTAACTTTGTATACAACACTGTCTACTTATTCATACAGTACTGAACGGGTATTCACATAACAGATATACTTCATTATACAATATAATACCCTTCAGGTTCTGGATATATTAATTGTATTTTTCTGAATATTGTTTTTTATTATTTACATTTCAGAAAAATACACCCATTTGTTTTAAAATGTCTATAGATAAGTAATCATTCTTTCAGTATTTGGTTTTGTTTGATATTGATTTGTAATCTTTCAAGAAATTAACTTTATTATGATTTAAAAATGTATCAGTCAACTTCATCGTCATACTTTCCTCCAGCCTTTGCTTATAATTCTATAAAGTTTCTCCTCAACGAT
>NC_090748.1:102571960-102576960 GCF_036898095.1 Palaemon carinicauda
AGCCGTATTTCAGTAAAATACAGGTGACCGTAATTCTACCATACTTTGTTATATTTTCACGGGTTGGTGACCGTAATATCGCTCCTTAACTAACGTCAATATATCTGTTTTTTAAACGGTAAAAATATATTGTTCTCAGTCCTATTTCAGTAAAATAAAGGCGACCGTAATTTTAAACCTACTTTGTTATTTTCTTTCACGGGTTGGTGACCGTAATATCACTCCTTTACCTCAATGTATCCGTTTTCCAAAACGGTAACTGTCTAGCAATATTTTTTACAGGATTTTTACCGTTCTTTACGGCAAATTTTCAACAGTGTGGATTTTAAAAGAGAAAAGTTTTTCATCTGTTGGAGATAACTCGATAAAACTTACGCCTATGTGGTAACGTTCCTGACTGGTGATCGCCAAACTGGAGTTCGAGTCCCGCTCAAACTTTTTAGTTTCTTTGGTCGCTGCAACCTCACCATTCTTGTGAGCTAAGGATGTGGGGTTTGGGGGAGCCTATAGGTCTACCTGCTGAGTCATCAGCAGCCATTGCCTGGCCGTCCTTGGTCCTAGCTTGGGTGGACAGAGGCTTGGGTGCTGATCATATGTATATATGGTCAGTCTCTAGGGGATTATCACCGTCCCTTGCCTCTGCCATTCCTGAGTGGCCTTTAAACCTTTAAATCTTTAAATACCAAATCGGTTATACAATCACACAGACACACACACACGCATATGTATATACATGAAAACAAATAAGAGTGAAGTTAGAGGTGTTTTATTGCATAGAATTATCCAAAGAAAATTCCTACTGGAATCTCACTCCATTACAATACCAAGAAGTATGACTCCACTATCTCAAAGCAATCCATCTCTCACTAACAAGAGGTTTCTCCTAATTTGTACCGAAACAGACAGCCCCTTCCATCTCTTCAAATTCACACCTGGAATTAATCTTTCCTTGTAAATTCACTCAATGGGAAACGGCGAATTTACCAGTACTGCATTTCCAGCATTTCCAGCATTTCCATGCCCACCAGCGTGAATTACGCTGACTTTATTTCTCCATTTTACGCGATACAATCTCGGCCAACAATGGCGGGACTCCAGATCTGGAGATCTACGAAGCGGTACAGCTCCAGTGAGTCTGAATTACCGGGCACTCTGGAGCCTCAATATCCGGAGGTTCGGAAGCTGTAAACCGACTCGTCGATGGCAAACACAATCCGTACCTAGGATAATTATTACCTCAGGGCTGACGGCAACAACATTGATTAAGGCTTTGGAATCACCTGCGTTGGACGTTAACTCGACCGAGCGACGGGATTGCTTTGGAATTTATTAGCGCCGGAGAGAAAATGTTTCTTCCATTGACTTCTCGGGATGTCGGTTTCAGCGATCAGGGACTTGAAGAGTGATTTTGTTTTTCCTGCTGTGATCGAAGTTATTCGTGTGGTTTGATAGTATATTTTGAGGAGGGGATAATGCTTTATTATAGAAGTTTCCAATTTTAATTAATTGTGATTAAAGACTTTGGATATTATTATTATTATTATTATTATTATTATTATTATTATTATTATTACTTGCTAAGTTACAACCCTAGTTGGAAAAGCAAGATGCTATAAGCCCAGGGGCTCCAACAGAGAAAATAGCCCAGTGAGGAAAGGAAACAAGGAAAGTAAAATATCTTAATTACAGTAACAACATTAAAATGAATGTGTTTCTTCGTTTCGAAATGTGACAAATTCACCAATGTTGATATGTGGATTTATCTGCATATGTCCTTGCAAAGAAATAGATACTAATCGAAATGACTCAAAGTTGATAATTGTGAGAATTAGATAAGAAATTATCGATAACAATACATAAATGAACGTTAACCAATTTGAATTAGAATCACATCTTTAATGTGATTTTATTAGCATAACAATGTACTGGAAACGTCCTTCTCTGGCGATCTCCCAGAATGTGGTTCGAGCTCAAACTCAATAGTTTCTTGTAGTTTCTGCAACCTCACCACCCTTGGTCTACCTGCCGAGTCATCAGCAGCCATTGTCTGGCCCTGCCTGGTCATAGCTTGGGTGGAGAGGGGGCTTAGGCGCTGATCATATGGATATATAGTCTGTCTCTATTGTCCTGATAGGGCTGACTGGCCTTCCCTGGTCCTAACTTGGGTGGAAAGTGGGTTTAGGCGCTGATCAGTCTCTAGCGCATTGTCCTGCTAGCTAGGGCACTGTCGCTATCCCTTGCCTCTGCCATTCATGAGCGACCTTTAAACCTTTAATGCACAGCACACGACTAAGAATAGCATTGGTTATTTAGGATAAAGTCTCCGACTTAGAATTAAAGTGGAAATGTAAAAGTGTCCCACGTTTCATAACTAACCATTTAAGAAAAAAAATGTCTGTTTATGCTTTCCTTATCATTAAATCGCCCTGGCGTCGTAAAAAACCGAAGGTTAGAGGCAAAAATCCTACGCAGTTTGGAGATGTCCTAAGTCACCTTGTTAAGTGGTATGAATGTCAAAGTCCTTATCCTTAAAAAAACGTCATTAGCCAATCGACCCCCTTAACTTAGCAGTAACTTAAAACCAACCCAACATCGTAAAAAGATAAGTTCGCTCTACCAACAGCTGAAGATATGAAAGACCTTTCTTATGGCTCATTGCATTTTAACGCCTCTGTTTGCTAATAAAGAAGTAAGTTGATAATAACATTAAATAGATCAGAATATGGCCTCTTTATCTCTCTTTTCGTCGAGCTTAAATCCATCATTTCATATCTCACATAAACGTCCCACACCTATAACACCAAATTAATTTCTCATAAAACCTTCCATCTCATTTCTCCTAAATTCCCCATCTCATTTCTTAGTTAAATCCCCTATGCAATACAATCCCCCAAAAGTAATAACAGAACCAAGGTCCTTTGAACAGAACTATAAAATGAGGTACTTTTTTCATTTCTCCTAAATCTTCCATCTCATTTCTCAGTTAAATCCCCTATGCAATACCATCCCTCCCAAAAACATAATGATAGAACCAAGGTCCTTTGAACAGAACTAAATAATGAGGTACTTTTTCATCATCCTCGTAAGGATGATTTCCTCTCCTTCCACACTCCTGCACAACGCATCAAACTCCGGATGTCTCGTTGATGACTTGAAAATAACGTTAGATTCTAAATCAAGAAATCTTAATCTCATCGCAAACTCCTCCCTGGCGATATACCGTCTTCTTCTCTTCTTCTTTAACGAGCTTTCAGGCCTTTTATGGTACACAGCAGGGTTGCCAGGTTTGCTAAATGAGAAAAGACCAACTTCTAATCAACAGAAGCTCCAAAAGGCCAAACCATTAGTAGAAAAAGCTAAATATATAGTATTTAAGGCCCGCCTTTTTTCATATTACGAAAGGCCAACCAATTTTTAAAAAGGCCAAATTATAGTTTTTTTTGTCTGAAAAAGGCCAAAATGGCAACCCTGGCAGGAACCACTCCAGGTAGGGGTCCCGGTTAGAAAATTTTTCTCGTTAAGTGTCCTCAACTCCGGAAAGAATTCAGGGAAGGTATTCAAGATCGTTGTTTGTTTTCGACGTTATGATTGTAAATTTATTCTTGCATCTGTAGTTTATAGGTTAGTTTGGCTTTTATGGATATTAACCATAACTTTGATTTATATTTAGTGGAAAGGTTGGGTTGGAGAAATTCTAAATAGATGGTCGAGTGGTGGAAATTCTTAATAAATGGTAGAACAGAGGAAGTTTTTAATAAATGGTAGAACAGAGGAAGTTTTTTAATAAATGGTAGAACAGAGGAAGTTTTTAATAAATGGTAGAACAGAGGGAATTCTTGATAAATAGTAGAATAATTCAAAGGCAATATTTAATAATGGTAGAATAGAGGAAATTCTAAATATATTGCAGGAAAGGAAATTTTTAATTAATGGTAGAACGGGAAATTCTTAATTAATGGTAAAACAGGAAATTCTTAATAAATAGTAGAGCAGGAAATTCTTAATATATGGTAGAGCAGAAAATTCTTAATAAATGGCATAACAGAAAAAATTCTTGATAAATGGTAGAACAGGAAATTCTTAATAAATGGTAGAGCAGAGGAAATTCTCAATAAATGGTAGACCAGGGAAAATCCCTAATAAATGGCAGAGCAAAGGAAATTATAAATAAATGGTAGAGCAAAGGAAATTTTTAATAAATGACAGAACAGACGAAATTCTTAATAAATGAAAGACCAGAGGAAATTCTTAATAAATGGTAGAGCAGAGGGAATTCTTAATAAATGGCAGAGCAAAGGAAATTCTTAATAAATGATAGACCAAAGGAAATTTTTAATAAATGGCAGAACAGAGGATATGCCAAGACTTGATGATCTGAATTCAAAAGGGATAACATTGTAAGTAATAATTGAATTCAAACAATTATTCGGTAAATTGAATTATTTTGACTTGATAATTTTTTTTTTTTGTTATGCTAACTTACAAAAATATGTTTTTAATAGATTTAGGAAACTAAGAAAAACACATAGTTCGTAATTATTTCATACTTGATTTTTCAATTAATATTTGTTTGAAAAAGTCTCTCTCTCTCTCTCTCTCTCTCTCTCTCTCTCTCTCTCTCTCTCTCTCTCTCTCTCTCTCTCTCTCTCTCCCCCTCCATTTCTTTTTTCGTTCTCTCTCTCTCTCTCTCCATTTCTTTTTTCGTTCTCTCTCTCTCTCTCTCTCTCTCTCTCTCTCTCTCTCTCTCTCTCTCTCTCTCTCTCTCTCTCTCTCTCTCTCTCTCTCCACAACCCATAAAAATTGCCTCTTTTTTAAGGAACGACTCGCCAATATTGGCAAGAGTGTTCCTCAAACATTTACCTTCAATGACTAATTTTTCGCCTTAACATTTTTTCATCAGAATTATTGACGGAGCTTTTATCAATATTGGAGATAATATTTCCAGGTTTATTTATTGATAGATAAATCATGCGAATTTAAAACAAAATTTAACAGATTTG
>NC_090748.1:102581960-102584460 GCF_036898095.1 Palaemon carinicauda
ACGCTACATGATAATACAAGCATGGAAGCAAATAGAAGGAATTACTGAAAACATCATGGAGCTAAAAATATCAGAAAGAGCAAGCCGAGGTAGATTAATAGGGCCAAAAAATATACCAGGAAAACTAAGGAAGGCGCACAGGACATTAATCCACTACGCACCAGCATCGATAATGCAGCGACTATTTAATGTGCTGCCTGCTCATCTAAGAAACATATTAGGAGTGAGCGTAGATGTGTTTAAGAATAAGCTCGATAAATACCTAAGATGCATCCCAGACCATCCAAGACTGGAAGATGCAAAATACACCGAAGATGCATTAGCAACTCTCTAGTGGATATACGAGGTGCCTCAAACTGAGGGACCTGGAGGAACCCAAACAAAAAATAAGGCAATAAGGTAAGGCTGGTACATTTACATTAGAAGCTCCTGACACCTCCCTGTCTCTTTAAAATTAATCTTATAAAATTCTGCCCCCCCTCTCTCTCTCTCTCTCTCTCTCTCTCTCTCTCTCTCTCATACATCAACTTTATAACATCTCTGGTACATTAACTTTAAAACCCTCTGACACTAACTTACAATCTCTATCTCTCAAGCTATCTACCTATCTATCTTGTAAATTAACTTTATAACTCTCTCTCTCTCTCTCTCTCTCTCTCTCTCTCTCTCTCGTACACATCAACTCTATAACATCTCTGGTACATTAACTTTAAAACCCTCTGACAATAACTCACAATTTCTATGTATCTAGCTACCTACTTATCTATCTTGTAAATTAACTTTATAACTCTCTCTCTCTCTCTCTCTCTCTCTCTCTCTCTCTCTCTCTCATTATGTAAGCCATTAAAACAGCGCCACTTCATTATCTCTCAGCGCAAAAGAATCAGACGGCAAACTAACTACCTGACTCCCAAAACTCGCCAGAAGTGAATTCCCTGAAATCTATCTCTCGCTGCTTAAGCAAAGGTTAATATATCTCACTGCTTAAGGAAAGGTTAAAGAATGGAGCCAATTACCTGGCCTGATTTATCGTTGTTTCCCTGAGGTTCTCATTTGTAGGGTCCGGAGAAGTGTCGGTTCATCTACTTGTGGTTATAAGGGCTTTTTATAGAAGAGGAAATTGGGGATGTTCATTAGGTACTTTTTCATTTGGTTAATTCTTCTTTATGTATCTGAGTAAGTATATATATATATATATATATATTATATATATATATATGCATATATATATGTATATATATATAAATTATGTATGTATATATATATATATATATATATTTATGTATATTATATATATATATATATATATATGTGTGTGTGTATATATGTATATGTATATATACACTTATATATGTATACACACATCGCTTTCTGAAGGGGATAGCCTAACGTGGTGAAAGGGCTTTTGTATTACCTTGATCAGCAAAGCTGTACTACTCAGGGCCACCCATATCATATTGGTTTGCTGTGAGCGATCAGTCTAAAGTCTCCCACCATCACCAATCCGCAATGGCCAGCGTGGTGATGAAAATTGGCCTAACCCCAGACAGGAATAAAGACATGTATGAGGTCTTTGTCTTGCAGTGGAGTAGAAACAACTGTATTTGTTGTTGTTGTTGTAGTTTTTGTTGTTTTTTTTTGTTGTTTTATTTATTCACGTAAATGATGCTTAATATGCATTTGTATGAATAAATGCTTGATGAACGTATAACAAGTAATTTGATTATTTACAAATAAATAACTTTCATTAGGAATTGATCCATTTCGATCTGTGATTCGTAAATATCTCAAAAATTAAAAGTTTCATTGAAATCTCAAGATGAAAATTCAACTGAGAACGCTTTTTTCATAAACTTCATAAATAACACGAAGTCATCATCAAAGCTGTCGATGTTGCCTCTGGTGGGTCATTGCATTTTCTGCGCGTCAGAAGGTTCTCTGAAGATCTTAACTGTCTTTCAACCACAAATTAATTTCCCCTGGAAACTTTGGCCAAAAAAGATCGACAAAGTTATTTGAAAGACTTTGGCTTCTGTCTCATTATAAGAGACACAAAGCGAAGGGAGAGGGTGGGAGAATTTTTATTTTGGGGGGTATTTTTCCCTGTTGGAGCCCTTGGGCTTGTAGCATCTTGCTTTTCCAAATAGGGTTGTAGCTTAGCTAGTAATAATAATAATAATAATAATAATAATAACGCAAGATCAGAAACCTTGGCATTTTAAAGAGGAGGCTATCAATTATTAATGGAAGGTCGCCAAAAATCATGCTACCAGAGGCTCTAAGAGAAGTCGGAACCTAAGTGCTAACTGTATTTCAAGATATACCTGTTAAGACTAATGTCTCTTAAGCGAGGTTACACGGTCAAACCGGTTGTCGAACCTGCTTGCCAAACGGTTCGAAGAGATGGAGTCAGCCACAAATGCATAAGGTTTGTGGACGATGAAGCCCCGCCCACAAAAGTCAGGCGAGAACAGACTTCCTTCGAACCGTTTGACGAACG
>NC_090748.1:102589460-102591960 GCF_036898095.1 Palaemon carinicauda
GTAATAGAATTTTAAATTTAATTACGATTAAAACCTCTAGATATTTAGACTAAGGAGAGAAGGTTAGGTGTACCTCACACTGTTAAAAAGTGCATTAAGAAAGCGGCAAATTCCTGGCAACATTTATTCCATGATTTTTCCGTTTAATAAACGGATATATTTAAGTAAAGGAGTAATATTACGGTCACCAACCCGTAAAAGATAATAACAAAGTAAAATGAAAATTACGGTCAGCTGTATTTTACTGAAATGCGGTTGAGAAAAGTATATTTTCACGGAGAATTTCCGATTAAAATTACGTTTTTTTTTTTTTTAACAGTGCATAAGTGATGAGAATAACACCCAACATTCATTGGTGTTTTCAACAAGCTCTTGTTAATTAACCCTTCTTTTAACTTTGTTAATTAAAAAGCCATTTCTACCAGTCGTCTTAGAAATCGCCAATCCTTTTTTTTTCTTGTTTTGAACTTCTTGATAATTAACCTTTTTTTTTCTAAATCAGTTAATTAAAAGTAATTTTTACCATGGATATGCCCAATCCTCTTTTTCCAAGGGTAGGTTTTCACAAGAGTCCATTTAAGAGTCTCATTTGCTTCTCCTCTTTCCTCTTGAGATAAGAGACAAAAAGCGGACCAAGAACCAAGTGTTGAAGATTCCGGAATTCAATTTAAATCTAATTTTAGTTTTCTTTTCCTTTTCTTCTCTCAAGATCTGCCTATTTATGGGACAACTGTGGGTTGTGGTGGCCTGGTGGTAGCGTCCTTGCCTGGGGATTGCCAGACTGGAGTTCGAGTCCCGCTCAAACTCGTTAGTTCCTTTGGTCGCTGCAACGTCGCCTTCCTTGTGAGCTAAGGATAAGGGGGTGGTGTTTGGGGGGAGCCTATAGGTTTATCTGTTGAATCTGCTGAGTCATCAGCACCCATTGCCTGGCCCTCCTTGGTCCTAGCTTGGGTGGAGAGGGGGCTTGGGGGCTGATCATATTCATATATGGTCAGTCTCTAGGGCATTGTCCTGCTTGATAGGCAATGTCTTTGTCTTTTGTCTCTGCCATTCATGAACGGCCTTTAAACCTTAAACCTTAATAATAATAAAAAAAAAAAAACTAGAGGGGCCATCAGTAGAGAGTAGACCTCCGCCTCGGCAGCTTATTTCTCGACCCTTTTGCTTGACCGTGACCTTGACCTTCCAAAATCCATCTTTGTAGAAAACAGTTAATCCCTGCAAGTTTCATTACTATACGATTAAAATTGTTGCCAGGAAGCTGTTCACAAATAAACCCACGCACACAAACAGAGGGCAAAACATAACCTTCCAACATCGTTGGCGGAGGTAATTAAACTGTTTTTTTTTTTAGTTTTCTTCTTCTCTGAACAGATTGTTTGTTAGAGGAATATCAATATAAAAGTGAAATTTCATCAAGTCTCTTTCATCTTTTCTTAATCTGTATTAATTTTTAATTTCTATAAAATATTGCGTTTAATCAATAAAGCTTTGGCAAATCATTGGGGATATATGATATACATTTAAAAAACATGATTAAAATCTAAAAATGAAAACTTGTTTTTTAAAGGTTTAAGGTTTAAAGGCCACTAATGAATGGCAGAGGCAAGGGGTCAGTGATATTGCCTTAGTAAGCAGGACAATACCATAGAGACAGACCATACATACATATGATCAGTTCCCAAGAACCCTCCTCATCCAAGCTAGGACCAAGGAGGGCCAGGCAATGGCTGCTGATGATTCAGTAGGTTGACCTGCAGGCTCCCCAAAACACCCCAATCCTTAGCTCACAAGGATAGTGAAGTTGCAGATACTACAGGAACTAACGAGTTTGAGCGGGACTCGAACCCCACCCTGGCGATCACCAGTCAGGGATGTTACCAAATAGACCACCACGACATTATCGTAACATAATGATAAATTTAATAAACAAAGTGAATAAATAAATCTAATGAATAAATGTAATAAATATAATAAATATATAAATAGAAATATAATAAATATAATATAATAAATATAATAAATATATAAATAGAAATATAATAAATGTAATATAATAAATTTAATGAATATCTGCATATAGGGATATTTTTATCGTTACTGTGTTAATGTCCAGTGCATAACAGGTTATACCGATACTGATGAAATTGAATCAATGTTATCTATACTTCCGTGACTATTTATGCCAGTTGATAAAATCTCGTTTTAAATAAAACAAACTAATGTTTGTTTTCCATTTGGGGATAAAACCGATTAGATTTATTCATGAAGTTTTCCGTAGTGTTTTCGGTTATACTTTTACTTATACTTATACTATTACTTATATTTATACTTATGCGTTGTATGATTTTGAGGCCCTTGAGATGAATTGGTATTAATAGCATTTTTGGAATTTTTTTTTACGAAATTCATAAGGTTTAACTTTATAATTAATTCTATTGTAAGAGAGCAGTTGATATTTTCTTTAACAAACACACATGTAATACTCATATATATATAT
>NC_090748.1:102594460-102598749 GCF_036898095.1 Palaemon carinicauda
GATAAAATGTTCTTGTATTTTGGATTTTTGTTTGATAAAATCAGATTGTTAAAATATTCTTGTATTTTAGATTTTAGTTTAATTAAATCAGGTTGTTGAAATGTTCGTGTATTTTAGATTTTAGTTTATGAAATCAGGTTGTTAAAATGTTCTTGTATTTTAGATCTTAGTTCAATTAAATCAGATTGATGAAAAGTCTTTGCATTTTCGAATCTAGTTTAATGATATCAGATTGTTAAAAAGTCCTTGTATTTTCGATTTTAGTTTAATGAAGTCAGATTTCCTTGTCTGTGGATCTGCTAGACTGGGGTTCGAGTCCCGCTCAGGCTCGATAGTTTCTTGTAGTGTCTGCAGCCTTACCATCCTTGTGAGCAAAGGATGGGTGTTTGGGGGAGCCTTTAGGTCTACCTGCTATCAGCAGCCATTATCTGGCACTCCCTGGTCCTTGCTTTGGTGGAGACGGGCTTGGGCGCTGATTATATGTATATATTGTAATTCTCTAGGACATTGTTACCATCCTTTGCCTCTGCCATTCATGAGCGGCTTTTAAAACCTTATTCATTAAAAATAGGTCTTGTTACTTCTTCCAAATTCTTTCAAACCAAATGCATTCTTGTTATTGAAAGCAATTATATAATTTATTATGGCATTCAAAAAATACTGAGAAAAGCAAGCACACCATTAGCGAAAGCTATATGTATATATATAAATATATATATATATATATATATATATATATATATATATATATATATGTATGTATGTATATGTGTATGTGTATATATATATATATATTTATATATATGCACAGTATATATATATATATATATATATATATATATATATATATATATAGTATATATAAATTGCCCAAACTGCCGTGTGGTAGTTAGGAAAGGGGTAGAAAGAGGGGAAGGTTGAATCTCTGTGTGTACATATGTTTGTGTGCATATCTATATAAATATGAAATATTTAGGACGGGTCGCATACACTAGTTATTCCTATCAAATTAAAATCAAAGATAGAAATAGTTGTTTTAGAATAAGGTTATTGGACTGCCAAGATAAAAAACACCATTTTAATCACTATTCGTAAAAACTTAAATGAAATAAAGACATTTTTATACCACCTAATGGACTCCGCTGTTTTATTCTGTCAAGAGGTAGAATCTTTTTAACTGTTTTAATAATCTTTTGACAAAAATCTGAAGCCTTAAAAAGACTTTCCAGAAACTCAATATTCACTTTTTCTTTCTCTCTCTCTCTCTCTCTCTCTCTCTCTCTCTCTCTCTCTCTCTCTCTCTCTCTCTCTCTCTCTCTCATAAAGAAGACCCAATTTAATTTGGTCTTTTTTAGTGTGGGAACTCTTGATTTCAGAAACTTTATATTTTGCAAATGGTGAAACGAGAATAGGTCTGTTTATTATTATTATTATTATTATTATTATTATTATTATTATTGTTATTATTATTAATATTATTATTATTATTATTATTATTATTATTATCAATTCATCATAATCATCATTATTATTATCATTTTTATTATTATTATCATTATTATTATTATTATTATTAATATTATTATTATTATTATTATTAATATTATTATTATTATTATTATTATTATTATTATTATTATTATTATTATGATGATGATGATGACGTTTAACCACAGCAGTAAATCCCATTTCTCGTCTGGTCTAAAACCTGCACAAATGTCAAGAGCAGAATTCCCGAGTGATATTACCGAGATTTTATTAAGATTTAACGATTGGATAAACCGTGATATGTCGGTTTAAATTAAATCACGAAATCTGTTTTCCAATATTAATTGTACAATTGGGTATGTATATACATTTCCATATATATACATATATATATATATATATATATATATATATATATATATATATATATATATATATATACATATATATATATATATATATATATACATATATATATATATATATACATATATATATATGTATGTATGTATGTATGTAGTATTTATATATATATATATATATATATATATATATATATATTTATAAATACATATATATATATATATATATATATACATATATGTATGTATATATGTACAATATATATGTATATATATACATATATATAAATATATACTTTTATATATATATACATATATACAGTATATATATATATACAAACATATATATAAATTGAATTACATTAGTATTCGTAATTTGCGATTTATTCCCCCGATTCATCCAACGCTTACAAAGCAATTATTCAGCCCATTTTATGAATGGGCAAAGTTGATCCATTCATCAAATCTCGGCCACGTCACATCTGGATCAATTTATGACCAGAAGTTTTGAACAACAACAACAACAACAACAACAACATGGCAGTTTCGTGGGTACTTTGATATATGCCGGAGCCGGAATCTTCATTCCTCTCGTAAATCATAAAATGCCATTTATCACCGAATTCATTTGGTCTATTTGCTTGGGGATACCTTGAAGGGTTGTGGTGGCCGATGTGGTAACGTCCCTGACTGGTGAAGGCCAGACTGAGGTTCGAATCTCGCTCAAATCTGTTAAATTCGGGGATACCTTAAAGGGTCGTGGTGGACGATGTGGTAACGTCCCTGACTGGGGTTCGAATCCCGCTCAAACCTTTTAGATTCGGGGATACCTTAAAGGGTTGAGGTGGCCGATGTGGTAACGTCCCTGACTGGTGAATGCCAGCTTGAGGTTCGAATCCCGCTCAAACTCGTTGGTTTCTTTGGTCGCTGCAACCTCATCATCCTTGTAAGCTAAGGGTGGTTTGTTTGGGGGCGCATATAGGTCTATATGGTGAGTCATCAGCAGCCATTGCCTGGCCCTCCTTGTTCTTAGATTGAGTAGAGAGGGGCTTGGGCACTGATCATATGTATATATGGTCAGTCTTTGGGGCATTATCCTGCTCGATAAGGGCAATGTCACTGTCCCTTGCCTCTGTCCTTCATAAGCGGTATTTAAACCTTTAAATAAACAGATAATTGAATATTCCAAGTAAAAAGCAGAGAGCATACCTTTGCCATGCCCAGTATATTTATTTTTCCCTAAACTTCACTGCGTACTTCGATGTATTTTCTTAAAAAATCTAATGGATTTGTCCTTGAATCATACCCTAAAATCTTTCCACCAAATTTTGTTGAAATCGGTTCTGTAGCTTTCACACTTAAACAAAAAATAAGTTAACAAAACATTTGCCATTTACTTAAAATTGCGAGTAATTTCAAAGTAATGCTGCGTAATTGTGCTTGAATTGTTACAGATTCATCCTTGGGTCATACCCAAAATGACTAGCACGTTTGGTTAAAATCGGTACAGTACCTTTTGTGTAAAGTTACTCAAAATAAAACAAATAAACTAAACAGACACCTGTGCATGCATACCTTCCCAAAATGCAATAAGAAAGGCAATACTCTTCCCAATAGAAATAAAGAAAATAAAGTTCCGTCCAACCAATCTAATCATCTTATCAGAGCCTCTAAAAGCTTCTCCGAAGCCATTTCAGAGAACAACCTTCGGCTAATCAAACAGATGGACAACGATACCACTCCAGGGTTGCCAATAGGCGGGATACCACTGCAGGGTTGCCAATAGGCGGGATTGTGGCGCTAATGACGGGAAATAGAAATCTACAGAGGGATCTCAGACATTTCTATTTCCGATTTCTGCCTTACTCTGTATGGAATAGAAACTATTTCCGCATAGTAATCAAGGTTGAAAAACTATTTTTTGACATTTAAATCTATTTCATATTTATAGTATAAAGTCTTGTTTTTTATATGTTTCCGATTTCTGCCTTACTGTGTTTGGAACGGAAAATATTTCTGCACAGTTATCAAGGTTGAAAAACCATTTTTGGCTTATAAATCTGTTTATAATATAAAGTCTATGATTTTATATATGTTGATTTGTACTGTATTCTCTTAGAATAATCAATACTTGTGAGAGCCAATATAGTATCTAGCTTTTGTTTTCATTTATTACGATAATTCCAATACAAATACTCCATATTTTAAAGTCTGTTATGAAAGTTTGTTTAGTGTTCATAAATGTTTAGGATAATTTTTCAGTGCAACTGGAATACCATTAATATTTTTAGTTCAAAAAGATGTTTTGAGTAACTTTGTAATTGAAGATGTTCACGAAAAAATAATAATAATAATAATAATAATAATTATTATTATTATTATTATTATTATTATTATTATTATTATTATTATTATGTTTTTCTGCAAGAGTTTGCTTCT
>NC_090748.1:102599249-102604249 GCF_036898095.1 Palaemon carinicauda
GTCCGTGCTCAACTCTGACAGAAATGTCTGTACCCTTCCCCCTTTCGCCTGTCTGTCTGCCCTCCTGTCCTGAGTTCCAAGCGAGCTCATGTCTTCGTAAGGGCGTGAGACTCCTGCAGGAGGGTCACCCAATTTAAAGTTACGGAGCAGCTTGTCATGAAAGCTTAAAAGTTCAGAGTCTTCTCTCCTGGTAGACGTCCTTCCATTTTACGTGTGTACGTTGCCCTTATCTGAATGAGATAAACCGTCTTATCTCTCTTTTTTTATCAGTACTATTTCTTTCAGTTTATCTAGATATTATTATATTTGTCTATTCTTCCTTTATTTCAGTCTTATCTGCCAAAAAATAACAGTAATATCTATTTAAGCCTATCTATATATCTATCATTCATAACCTCACTAACATCCACAAAACCAAGCATTCCTTTCCTTCTATCTATCTATCTATTTTCTTTACCTAACATCTGCAAAAAAGAGGTAACATATATTTCAGTCCATCTATATATCTATCAGTTTTACCTCAGTCACCTCTGCAAAAAACATAATAACACCTCTTTCAATCTATCTATCTATATCTATCTATTATCTATATTCTTTACCTCACATCTGCAAAAAAGAGGTATCATCTATTTAAGTATATTTACAGTATATATCTATCATCAATCTATTATATCTATCAATTTTCCCTCAGTCACCCCTAAAAAAAAATCAACACCCGTTTCAATCTATCTATATCTATCTATCCATCTATCTATCTATCAATCCATCTATCTATCTATCAATCCATCTATCCATCTATCTATCTCCACCTGACCCTCAACCTGATTAGGGGAAGACCATCGCCTCCTGCAAATCCCTCTCTCTTCTTCCTTTCCCTCACGAACATCCTTCGGGTTCGAGACTGTTCCGTGACTCTCATGATAATGGACCGCCCACAGCCCACCGCCCACCGCCCGCCTTAATTCGCGGTAATTGTAAAGATGGCGTATCCACCCGAAAGGTCAAAGCTTGACGGATGATCAGTTTTTTTTTTTTTAAATTCGTTTCTCGTTTTCACGTAGAAGATTGATTTATGAATATATTGTAATACATTTTTTTACTTTCTTTCCATTCTTTCTATGTTTTAATGTATTTTCTTTATGAATATATTGTAATATATTGTATCATATTTTGTGATGCTTTTTCTTACTTTCTTACCTTTCGTTCTATCTTTATATATTTTTTATATGAATATATTATATCATACTGTAATATATCTTGTGTTTTTTAATAGTTTTTTTTCCTTTCGTTCTATTTTTATATAGTTTTTTTTTTATTTATTCTTATCCATCATATACATTTGTTGTATTCTCTCTCTCTCTCTTTTTTTTATTTTTTTGCTCCTTGGTTTCTTCCTTTCATTTCTATGTTAGTGATTCTTATCTGAACACTTCACCGCCCCCCCCCCCCACCCCCCGCCCCAACCCCCAGCCAGAGGAGACTTGCTGCTGAAAGAGAGTAATTTTCTTCTCTCTCTTTCCAGGATGAAGATGTTAAAATCAAGAAGTCGCCACATTGGTTGCAGACCACCCCAGTTGACTAGTTACCTGGTGCTTGTTAAGCAGGTTGGTAAGATAGGGGTATTAATGGTTTGATACATACATGTATACAGGTATATATAAAATATATAGTTTTATATGCGTGAATTATATATATATATACTGTATATATATATATATATATATATATATACTGTATATATTAAATATATGCAACATTAGGCGTATTGTACACCCACGCACACACCCACACACACACATGTATATATATATATATATATATATATATATATATATATATATAATATATATATGTATATATATATATATATATATATACATATACATATACACACAGTATATATACTATATATATGCAATATTACATAGTATGTGTCTGTTAAAAAACGTATCAACTGCTCTCTTACAATGGAATTAATTATAAATTTAAACTTTATGAATTACGTGAAAAAAAATCCAAACACAACGTATAAGTATAATTATAAGTATAAGTATAAGTATAGGTATAGGCGAAAATCCAACGGAAAACATCATGAATAAATCTAATCGGTTTTATCACCAAATGGAAAATAAACATTAGTTTGTTTTATTTGAAAAGAGATTTTATCAATTGACATAAATATTCACGGAATATAGATAATATTTATTCAATTTTATCAGTATCAATTTAACTTGTTACGCACTGGACATTAACAAAGTAACCATAAAAAAATATCCCTATATGTGCATATTTATTAAATTTATTATATATATATATATATATATATATATATATATATATATATATATATATATATATATATATACAGTATATATATATATATATATATATATATATATATATATATATATATATATATATATAAATATATATTATATATATTACTTATATTTATTAAATTTATTTATTAAACTTATTATTATCCTGTTACGATAATATCGTGGTGGCCTATTTGGTAACATCCCTAACTGGTGATCGCCAGACTGGGGTTCGAGTCCCGCTCAAACTTGTTAGTTCCTTTAGTGACTGCAACCTTACTACCCTTGTGAGTTAAGGTTGTTGGGTTTGGGCGAGCCTTTAGGTCGACCTACTGGGTCTTCAGCAGCCATTGCCTGGCCCTCCCTGGTCCTAGCTTGGATGAAGAGGGGTCTTGGACGCTGATCATATGTACGTATGGTCAGTCTCTATGGTATTGTCCTGTTTACTAGAGCAATGTCACTGACCCCTTGCCTCTGCCATTCATGAGCGGCTTTTAAACCTTAAACCATTAAAAAAACAAGTTTTCATTTTTAGATTTTAATCATGTTTTTAAAATGTATATTATATATCCCCAATGATTTTCCTTTTATAGCTTTTTTATAGAAATTTGCCAAAGCTTTATTGATTAGACGCAATATTTCATAGAAATTAAAAATTAATACAGATTAAGAAAAGGTGAAAGAGACTTGATGAAATTTCACTTTTATATTGATATTCCTAAAAAAAAAAAAACAATCTGTTCAGAGAAGAAGAAGATGAAGAAAAAAAAAGTTTTATTACCTCCGCCAACGAAGTTGGAAGGAGGTTATGTTTTGCCCTCTGTTTGTGTGCGTGGGTTTATTTGTGAACAGCTTCATGGCAACAATTTTAATCGTAAAGTAATGAAACTTGCAGGGATTAACTGTTTTGTAAAAAGATGGATTTTGGAATGCCAAGGTCAAAGGTCAAGGTCACGATCAAGCAAATGGTCGAGAAAAAAGCTGACGAGGCGGAGGTCTACTCTCTACTGATGGCCCCTCTAATTTTTTTTATTATCATTATTAAGGTTTAAGGTTTAAAGGCCGCTCATGAATGGCAGAGGCAAGGGACAGTGACATTGACTAGGACAAGGAAGGCCAGGCAATGGGCGCTGATGACTCAGCAGATTCAGCAGATAAACCTATGGGCTCCCCCAAACACAAGGGTGGTGACGTTGCAGCGACCAAAGGAACTAACAAGTTTGAGCGGGACTCGAACTCCAGTCTGGCCATCATCAGGCAAGGACGCTACCACCAGGCCACCACATCCACAGTTGTCCCATAAATACGCAGATCTTGAAAGAAGAAGAAGAAAAAAAAAAAAACTAAAATTAGATTTAAATTGAATTCCGGAATCTTCAACACTTGGTTCTTGGTCCGCTTTTTGTCTCTTATCTCAAGAGGAAAGAGGAGAAGCAAAGGGGACTCTTAAATGGACTCTTGTGAAAACCTAGCCTTGGAAAAAAGAGGAATGAGCATATCCATGGTAAAAATGACTTTTAATTAACTGATTTAAAAGAAAGGGTTAATTACCAAGAAGTTCAAAACAAGAAAAATAAAAGATTGGCGATTTCTAAGACGACTGGTAGAAATGGATTTTTAATTAACCGAGTTAAAAGAAGGGTTAATTAACAAGAGCTTTTTGAAAACATTGCTGATTGTTGAGTGTTATTCTAAACTCGTGAGGTACACCTAACCTTCTCTCCTTAGTCTAAAGATCTATTGTTCTTAATTTTTATTCTTTTCAAGATGATATTACATTTTAGTAGTGTTTTGCGTTACTTAAAATACAAAAATGTAAAGACATTGTAGCCAGTAATCTACAATGTTAAAAATTTGCCGTATAAACGGTAAAAATCTTGGAATAAATATTGCCAGACATTTATCGTTTTAAAAACAGATATATTGACGTAAAAGAGTGATATTACGGTCACCAACCCGTAAAAGATAATAACACAGGAGGGTAAAAATTCATTTGAATAATTAATTAATTTGAATTTTTACCCTACTTTGTTATCATCTTTTATGGGTTGAATTAAATGGAGAAGTATTGAATTAAAAGCTCAAGATAGAGACAACTGGCGAAATCTAACCGAGGCCCTTTACGTCAATAGTCGTAGGAGGAAATGATGATGATGATGATGATGATGATGAAGCAGAAAGAAACTAAAAGCTGAAGACCTAATAGGCAATTGAAAAGTAAACGATGGATTGACGATGGAAGGAAAAGAAAGAAGAGGAAATATTATGAAAGAAAATTTACCGAGCAAAAAAAGAAAAGAAAGAATTCAATAAGACTCAACATCACAAGTCTCTAACCTAATATTAGAAAAAGATAAAGAAAACTAAAAAAAAAAAAAGGAAAAGAAAAGAGCACGCTTTTGTTCACGTTCTCCAAAAAAAAAAAAAAAAAAAAAAAAAATTCTTGTTTGGAGTGCAATCATGAACGAGCGGAATAGTGAAGTCAGTTCATCATACTGCTGCAAGCGGGGTCATACTGTGAGATTCGACTCGCTAACTTTCTCTAATCAGATTCTGTCGACATCGGTGGGAGAGTCAAACCCAGTTCCAGATGGAGGACAGCGGTTCTTTAGAGAGCTACAGATTTCTTTTTTTTTTTTTTTTTTTTTAAGTCAAGAGCTTCTATGATGAGTTTTATTTATT
>NC_090748.1:102606749-102609249 GCF_036898095.1 Palaemon carinicauda
CTCCAATCAAATATCTGTTTACAAAGAAATCGTTCGTATTATGAGATCTAACTCTTTACCTGATCAATCTTTTAAAGGTTTTAAAGGCCGCTCATGAATGGCAGAGGCAAGGGACAGTGACATTGCTTTATCAAGCAAGACAATGCCCAGGAGACTGATCATATATACATAAGATCAGAGCCCAAGCCCCCTCTCTACCCAAGCTAGGACTAAGGAGGGCCAGGCAATGTCTGCTGATGACACAGCAGATAGACCTACAGGCTTCCCTAAACTCCCCATCCTTAGCTCACAAGGATGGCGAGGTTGCATCGACCAAAAGGAAATAAAGAGTTTGAGCGGGACTCGAATCCCAGTCTCACGTTCACCAGTCAGGTACGTTACCGCATTGGCCATTGTGGTATTCCTTTGATTGTGAAAACAAAGAAACTAATATCTCAGATGTTCACTTCGAGAAACAAAGACGAATCAGTCAGCGAATCATAAAGAGACAGAACTCAGACGATGCTACACCAACGATCGAAAAGGACTCATTGTTTTCCCTTGTGATAATCAGGCCAAAATTCAGGTTAGGTTGCCAGCTAGTCATTTTGCTTTGCAGAAGAAGCAAAATCTGGGCCAAAAACGAAGCGAGAGTTTCTTCAATGTTCAAACAAAAAAAGATCAATGCAAACTCATTAGGAAACCTCCAAAAAAATCCAGCTGCTTTCGAACTCATTGTCTCTTTCGATTATTTTTCGTTCTTTTGGAACGAGCATTGAGAGGCACTCCGAGCAGGGTTGCCAGGTTGTCCTTTTCTAGGCCAAAATAATCCCAAATTTGGCCTTTTTTAAAAATTAGTTGGCCTTTAGTAATATCATGAAAAAGGTGGGCTTTAAATACTATATTTTTGGCCTTTTTTCTAATAATGGGTTGGCCTTTTAAAGCTGTGTTTGATTATAAGTTGGCCTTTTCTCATTTAGAAAACCTGGCAACCCTGACTCCGAGACCTAAGAATAGAATGTAGTCCACAATAGTTCTTTTGGTCGAGACAAACAATAGATTTTTTTTAATGGGAATCTCTTGAAGAATGGCCAGTGTCTAGTGTAAACCCTTTTGTTTTTTATAGACTAGATGTCAAAAGATTTTATAGTGGCTTCTAATTTTTTTTTTAAATCTTTGTCTGGATTTTTTATTTTATATTCATTATTGAATACCTTTCTTATGACATTTTTTCAAAGGTCTAGTTAGGTAGTTAATTTACTACTTCATGCTTTACACAGATGTTTTTTTCCTTATGGCCATTTTTTTTAGAATTTTGTTATTCATATTCATTATTGAATATTTACCTTATGACATTTTTCAAGGGTTTTCTTAGATAGTTTATTTTTTCTACTTCATGCTTTAATAAGTTATTTTTATGGCATTTTTTTCCAGAATCTTGTTACCAATTGATAACATATTTTTAATTATTAAAGTTTTTTCCATGGTCCATTCTCTCAAGGGTCTGGTAAGCAAATTTTTTTTTTTTTTTTTTATTTTCTTCATGCTATGATGAATTTTCTCTTATGTATTTCCAGAATCTGGTTAGTAAGTTGATAATATATCTGTTCAACTAACAAAGACGATTAAAATTCAACAATAAAAAAAAAAATAGGTTTTTGTAAAGTTTGAAATCTAAAGGTGGGTTTACATGGTCAAACAGTTCGTCGAACGCGGTTCGACAGACAAGTGTTTGGAGTGATGTTCGAACGTGTGAACGGGGTATTTGGTTGTCGAACACGTTCGTTATACAGTTCGAAGAAAGTCTGTTCTCGCCTGACTTTTGTGGGCGGGGCTTCATCGTCCACAAACCTTATGCATTTGTGGCTGATTCCCCTTCTTCGAACCGTTTGGGAAGCAGGTTCGACAAACCGTTAGACCGTGTAAACCTCGTTTAAGTGACGTTAGTCTTAACAGGTATATCTTGAAATGCAGTTAGCACTTGGGATCCGACTTCTCTTAGAGCCTCTGGTAGCATGATTGTTGGCGACCTTCCATTAATAATTGACAGCCTCCTCTTTAAAATGCCAAGGTTTCTGATCTTGCGTTATTATTATATTATTATTATTATTATTATTATTATTATTATTATTATTATTATTATTATTATCATTATTATTAGCTAAGCTACAACCTAGTTGGAAAAGCAAGATTCTACAAGCCCAAAGGCTCCAACAGGGAAAAATACCACCAAAAATAAAAATTCTGCCACCCTCTTCCTTCGCTTTGTGTCTCTTATAATGAGACAGAAGCCAAAGTCTTTCAAATAACTTTGTCGATCTTTTTTTTGGCTAAAGTTTCCAGGGGAAATTAATTTGTGGTTGAAAGACAGTTAAGATCTTCAGAGAATCTTCTGACGCGCAGAAAATTCAATGACCCACCAGAGGCAACATCGACAGCTTTGATGATGACCGTGTTATTTATGTAGTTTATGACAGAGTTTTTTTTTTTATCTTAGAATTTCAATGAAAGTTTTAATTTT
>NC_090748.1:102614249-102621749 GCF_036898095.1 Palaemon carinicauda
AGTAAAATACAGGCGACCGTAATTTGTACCCTATTTTGATATTATCTCTGACTTGTTGGTGACCGTAATATCACTCCTCTACATCAATATATGTTTTTAAAACGGCAAATGCCTGGCAATATTTATTCCAGGATTTTTACCGTTTTTTACGGAAAATATTTTAACAGCGTACTATCAAATCTGTTAAATTTTTATTTTAAATTCGCATGATTTATCTATCAACAAATAAACCTGGAAATATTATCATGAATATCTATAAAAGCTCCGTCAATAATTCTGATGAAAAAATGTTAAGGCGAAAAATTAGTCAATGAAGGTAAATGTTTGAGGAACACTCTTGCCAATATTGGCGAGTCGTTCCTTAATTTTTATGGGTTGTAGAGAGAGAGAGAGAGAGAAGAGAGAGAGAGAGAGAGAGAGAGAGAGAGAGAGAAAGACTTTTTCAAACAAATATTCAGTGAAAAATCAAGTACGAAATAATTACGATCTATGTGTTTATCTTAGTTTTCTAACCTATTAAAATACATATTTTTGTAAGTTAGCATAACAAAAAAAAAAAAAAAAACTTTTTATTAAGTCAATATAATTTAATTTACCGAATAATTGTTTGAATTCAATTATTACTAACAATGTTATCCCTTTTGAATTCAGATCATCAAGTCTTGGCATATTCCTCTGTTCTGCCATTTATTAAAAATTTCCTTTGCTGTAACCTTTATTTATAATTTCCTTTGGTCTACCATTTATTAAGAATTTCCTTTGCTCTGCCATTTATTAAGAATTTCCTGTTTTGCCATTTTAAAATAATTTCCTCTGCTCTGCCACTTATAAGAATTTCCTCTGTTCTACCATTTATTAAGAATTTTCCTGCTCTACCCATATATCAAGAATTTCCTGCTCTACCATATATTAAGAATTTACTGCTCTACCATATATTAAGAATTATCTGCTTAACCATTAATTAAGAATTTCCTGTTCTACCATTAATTAAGAATTTCCTTTTCTGCAATATATTTAGAATTTCCTCTATTCTACCATTATTAAATATTGCCTTTGAATTTCCTCTGTTCTACCATTTATTAAGAATTCCCTCTGTTCTACCATTTATTAAAAACTTCCTCTGTTCTACCATTTATCAAAAACTTCCTCTGTTCTACCATTTATTAAGAGTTTCCACCACTCGACCATCTATTTAGAATTTCTCCAACCCAACCTTTCCACTAAATATGAATCTAAATTATGGTTGATATTCATAAAAGCCAAACCAACCTATAAACTACAGATGCAAGAATAAATCCTCACTCATAACGTCGAAAACAAACAACGATCTTGAATACCTACCCAGGGTAGCCTACCCTGGGTAGGTATTCTTTCTGAATTCTTTCTGGAGTTGAGGACACATAACGAGAAAATTTACCTCTACCCGAGACCCCTACTTAGAGTGGTTCCTGCCAGGGTTGCCATTTTGGCCTTTTTTAGACATAAAAACCTACAATTTGGCCTTTTTAAAAATTGGTTGGCCTTTAGTCATATGAAAAAAGGTGGGCCTTCAATACTATATACTTAGCTTTTTCTCCTAATGGATTGGCCTTTTAGAGCTTCTGTTGATTAGAAGTTGGGTTTTCCTCATTTAGCAAACCTGGCAACCCTGTAATCCTGCTGTGTACCATAAAAGTCCTGAAAGCTCGTTAAAGAAGAAGAGAAGAAGAGGGTATATCGCCAGGGAGGAGTTTGCGATGAGATTAAGATTTCTTGATTTAGCATCTCCAGTTATTTTCAAGTCATCAACGAGACATCCGGAGTGTGGAAGGAGAGGAAATTATCCTTACGAAGACGATGAAAAAGTACCTCATTTTATAGTTCTGTTCAAAGGACCTTGGTTCTGTCATTATGTTTAGGAGGGATTGTATTGCATAGGGGATTCAACTGAGAAATGAGATGGAAGATTTAGGAGAAATGAAAAAGTACCTCATTTTATAGTTCTGTTCAAAGGACCTTGGTTCTGTTATTACTTTTGGGGGGGATGGGATTGTACAGGGTATTTAACTGAGAAATGAGATGGGGAATTTAGGAGAAATGAGATGGAAGATTTTATGAGAAATTAATTTGATGTTATAGGTGTGGGCCGTTTATGTGAGATATGAAATGGACTTAAACTCGACAAGAAGAGAGATAAAAAGGACATATTCTGATTTATTTAAGGTCATTATCAACTTGCTTCTTTATTAGTAAACAGAGGCGTTAAAATGCAATGAGCCATAAGAAAAGTCTTTTATATTCTCCCTTTTACGATATTGGGTTTTAAAGTTACTGCCAAGTTAAAGGGGCCGGCTGGCTAATGCCGTTTTTTTAAGACGGGACTTTGACATTCATACCACTTAATAAGGTGACTTAGGACATCTCCAAACTGCGTAGGATTTTTGCCTCTGACCTTCGGTTTTGCGACGCCAGGGCGATTTCATGATAAGGAAAGCAGAAAACAACCAATTTTTTTTTTTATCTTTGAATGGATATTTATGGAATGTGAAACACTTCTACATTTCCACTTTAATCATAAGTCGGAGATTTTATCCTAAATACCCAATGCTGTTCCTAGTCGTGTGCCTTGTCTTAAAAGTTTAAAGGTCGCTCATGAATGGCAGAGGCGAAGGACAGCGACAGTGCCGTAGCTAGCAGGACAATGCACTAGAGACTGATCAGCGCCCATACCTTCACTCCACCCAAGCCAGGACCAGGAAGGGCCAGTCAACCCTATCAGGACAAGAGACTGACTATATATCCGCATGATCAGCGCCTAAGCCCCCTCTCCACCCAAGTTAAGACCAGAGAGGGCCAGGCAATGGCTGCTGATGACTCAGCAGGTAGACCAAGGGTGGTGAGGTCGCAGACACTACAAGAAACTATCGAGTTTGAGCGGGACTCGAACCCCATTCTAGGAGATCGCCAGAGAAGAACGTTTCCAGTACAGTATTATGCTAATAAAATCACATTAAGGATGTGTTTCCAATTCAAATTATTTAACGTTCATTTATGTATTGTTATCGATAATTTCTTACCTAATCTTCACAATTAATAACTTTGAGTCATTTCGATTTGTATCTATTTCTTTCCAAGGACATATGCAGACAAATCCCCATATCAACATTGGTGAATTTGTCACATTTCGAAACGAAGAAACACATTCATTTTAATGTTGTTGCTGTAATTAAGATATTTTACTTTCCTTGTTTCCTTTCCTCACTGGGCTATTTTTTTTCTGTTGGAGCCCCTAGGCTTATGGCATCCTGCTTTTCCAAATAGGATTGTAGCTTAGCAAGTAGTAGTAGTAATAATAATGATAATGATAATGATAATGATATTAATAATAATAATAATAATAATAATAATAATAATAATAATAATAATAATAATAATAATAATAATATCCAAAGTCTTTAATCACAATTAATAAAAATTGGAAACTTCTATAATAAAGCATTATCCTCTCCTCAAAATATACTATCAAACCGCACGAATAACTTCGATCACAGCAGGAAAAACAAAATCACTTTTCTACTCGCTGATCGCAGGAAATCGCCTCCCGAGAAGTCAATGGAAGAAACTATTTTCTCTCCCGCGCTAATAAATTCCAAACCAATCCCGTCGCTCGGTCGAGTTAACGTCCAACGCAGGTGATTCCAAAGCCTTTTACAATGTTGTTGCCGTCAGCCCTGAGGTAATAATTATCCTAGGTACGGATTGCGTTTGCCATCGACGAGTCGGTTTACAGCTTCCGAACCTCCGGATATTGAGGCTCCGGAGTGCCCGGTAATTCAGACTCACTGGAGCTGTACTGATTCGTAGATCTCCAGATCTGGAGTCCCGCCATTGTTGTCCGAGATTGTATCGCGTAAAATGGAGAAATAAAGTCAGCGTAATTCACGCTGGTGGGCATGGAAATGCTGGAAATGCAGTTCTGGTAAATTCGCCGTTTCCCATTGAGTGAATTTACAAGGAAGGATTAATTCCAGGTGTGAATTTCAAGAGATGGAAGGGGCTGTCTGTTTCGGTACAAATTAGGAGAAACCTCTTGTTAGTGAAAGATGGATTGCTAGAGATAGTGGAGGTATACTTCTTGGTATTGTAATCGAGTAAGATTCCAGTAAGAATTTTCTTAGGATAATTCTGTGCAAAAAAACACCTCTAACTTCACTCTTATTTGTTTTCATGTATATACATATGTGTGTGTGTCTGTGTGTTTGTAGAACCGATTTGGTATTTAAAGATTTAAAGGTTTAAAGGCCACTTATGAATGGCAGAGGCAAGGGACAGTGATAATCCCCTAGAGACTGACCATATATACATATGATCAGCACCCAAGCCTCTGTCCACCCAAGCTAGGACCAAGGACGGCCAGGCAATGGCTGCAGATGACTCGGCAGTTAGACCTATAGGCTCTCCCAAACCCCACATCCTTAGCTCACAAGGATGGTGAGGTTGCAGCGACCAAAGAAACTAACGAGTTTGAGCGCGACTTAAACTCCAGTCTGGCGATCACCAGTCAAGAATGTTACCACATAGGCGTAAGTTTTATCGAGTTATCTCCAACAGCTGAAAAACTTGTCCCTTTTAAAAGCCACACTGTTAAAAATTTGCCGTAAAAACCGGTAAAAATCCTGGAATAAATATTGTCAGACTGTTACTCTTTTAAAAACGGATACATTGAGGTAAAGGAGTGATATTACGGTCACCAACCCGTAAAAGACAATAGCAAAGTAGGCTAAAACTACGGTCGCCTGTATTTTACTTAAATACGGCTGAGAACAGTATATTTTTCCCGTTTTAAAAACTGACATATTAACGTTAAGATCGTTAAGGAGTGATATTACGGTCACCAACCCGTAAAAATTAATAACAAAGTAGGGTAAGATTACGGTTGCCTGTATTTTGCTGAAATACGGCTCAGAACACTATATTTTTACTGTTTTAAAAACGGATATATTAACGAAAAGGAGCTTCATTACGGCCACTAATTCGTAACAGATAATAATATTAAAGTAGGGAAGAATTACGGTCGCCTCTATTCTACTGAAATACGGCTGAGAACAGTAGATTTTTACGGATAGTTTTCGATTAATATTACTTTTTTTTTTTTTTAAAGAGCGCATGAAAACCCTCTGGCTACCTGTCAGTCGAGAGAAGAGAACGTGCAAGGATTATTTCCGAGGAAAGACTGGAATCTACTGGAATCTCACAAAGGGAATTTTTACCTATCGGCGTCATGAGACTTGTAATGTTCCGCGAAAGTTTGAAGGAGGTTATGTTTTACCCCTTGTTTATGTGTTTGTTTGTGAACAGCTACCTGGCCACAATTTTAATCGTTGAGTAATGAAACTTGCAGGAATTAACTGTTATGTAAAAAGCTGGAAATTATTATATTTTGGAAGGTCAAGGTCAAAGATCAGGGCCACGGTCAAGCAAAATCTCTAATTCACGTAATCAGTCATATTTTTCCCTATTGGAGCCCTTGGGCTTATGGCACCTTGCTTTTCCAACTGCAATAATAATAATAATAATAATAATAATAATAATAATAATAAAATCACTCTGACAGTGCAGACCTCAACCACGGCAGCATATTTCTCGAAACCAGCTTGCCTTTCCCAGAATCAATTTAGGCTGTAGGTGTATTTGAAGTCTGTGTGGGGCAATCTTGTACAAACTTGGGGTTAAGGTTAGAGTGAATTCGGTCGACCTTTTGCTCGACCTTGACCTTAACCTTTGACCTGGGACTTTCAAAATTGAATCGCCTCCACGTCTGAACAAAACAATTAATCCCTGAAAGTTTCAGTACTCTATATTAGTTAAATGGTGGCCAGGAAGTTGTTCACAAACAATCAAACAGACAAACGGGCAAACAAACAAACAGGGGCTAAAGCATAACCTCCTCACAACTTCGTTGGCGGAGGTAATAATAATGATAATGATCATGATTATGATGGTAACAACAACAACAACAACAAGAACAACAACAACAACAACAACAACAAGAACAACAACAACAACAACAATAATAATAATAATAACAACAAATAAATAATAATAATAATAATAATAATAATAATAATAATAATAATAATAATCTTCTGGCATAAGAACAAATAATTCTAATCAGACGCCATTAAACATTTCGGCCAAATTCCCTCCGAACCTGACTAACAATGAACCCAGGTTTTTATCATTCCAGTTAATCGGCTTTTAAGGATTATTCCTCTCCGTTTCGTACTTCCAAAATCTCTCTTTCGAATCCCTGTAATATTCCAAGCTTATCTTCAGTCCCACAAGGAGGTATTTTCTTCTTCTTTGGTGGCCCAGGAATATTTTTCTTTTTCCCAAGTCAAGGTCTTCGGATCGAAATGTTAATCATTTGATTTCTGGATTTCTAGTCGCTGTTCGGTTTATCAATTTTCATCATTGAAATATTTATACGTACATACATGCATGTATGAGTGTGCAGAATGTATGTATATATATATATATATATATATATATATATATATATATATATATATATATATATATGAATATGTATCTATATACATATATATATACATATATATATACATATATGTATATATATACAGTATATATACATACACACATACATATATATATATATATATATATATATATATATATATATATATATATATATATATATATGGCTGTATACTGTATATATGATATACTACATATGGAAACATATATACTGTACAAATATGTATATAATAAGTGTATGATATATATATATATATATATATATATATATATATATATATATATATATATATATATATGCGTAAAAATCACAGGAAAACGTGATGCTCAGATGCAGAAGAACCACGGGGAAAATGAAAATACGAAATATACGATTAAGTCCTGACTAGTTTACTTGTACTGCCTTATTGTAATTCTTTTAAAGAAATTCCTCAACTGTTGAAAAATTTCAATGTAAATGTAGCATTTAAGAGTAACAATACAATAAAAACAGCCTTAATAAAGAATTCGCCTGACATTACCAAGGGATGTGTATATCGTATTCCATGCAATGCTTGTGAAAAATTCTCTATTGATCAAACTGGTAAAGCCCTAGAAAAGAGAATTGAACAACATAAGAAAAGTGTCAGATATGCCCAAGATAATAATGCACTCTTTGCTCATGTTAGATATAAAAATCACACTATTAATTGGTCAGGTGCAAAGAAATTGGTTCATTCGAATAACTTAGTGGAAAGAAACATCATAGAGTCCAGTTTCATAAAATAAACCTTTGAAAATAACTTGAATATTGGACATGGAATGTATAAACTCGACGCCTTTATATGTAAAGATATTTATAACCTATATAAAAAAACTTTAACCACTTAATGTAGAACTGAATGTATTGTGAATAATTTACGTCGCTGTGAAATTAATATTTAGACCTAAGCTATCATTCATTAAAGGGTACAATTATTTTAT
>NC_090748.1:102624249-102626749 GCF_036898095.1 Palaemon carinicauda
AAATCCATTATTAGTCTTGAAGATTCTTGTTTAGCTTTTCATAACTGCCTTCCTGATTCCACTTGTCGTTGATTCCTTTTAGACGATGTATTTTGGTTTTCTTCCAAAGTCCCAGAATCAATAATTCTCTTAACTTTCACCAAAGCCATTTTCTGTATCACCCAAATCTAGTTTCCTTTTTCATGGCCTCAGAGGCAAGTCGGTGATAAAATCTTGCAAATTTGGGTTGATCAATAAAACGATTAAAACCATCTTTTTATCTGTTCTAACAATCCTGCTCAAGACGAATGACAATTCAAATCCGATTTGGAAATGCACCGGTATTCCATATTTCTTCTAACAGACACACCAAGACTCTTTTGGAGCTCTGATAGGAAAGCATTCAACTTTCCTATTGATGAAGAAAAACAAATTGGGATCGAACAACGAGTTGGGAGAATTTTTAAGACTATTTCGGATTTGTTCCTTCAATATTCTCTACTGTGCAGTTTCCGCCTTATTCTGCACAATCTTTATTTTTGGATCTTCAACGTTATGGGGTATACTTACTCATTTCAAATCCACACAATCGTAAACTGATCAACAAATAATAACTAGTTCTCCTTTTCGGATACTTTATTTCTTCTCTCCCGTTCTCCTTCCTGTCTCATTTCTCTTCCTGTATTTTCTGTCGGAATCCTTTCAAATAAATCAGTTATTAGTCTTCAAGATTCTTAGTTTGCTTTTCATGACTGCCTTCGAGATTCCACTTGTTGATCCCTTTCGTCTTAAGCGGGGTTTACACGGCCGAGCAGCTCGTCGAGCCTGGCTCGACAACCCTGTGTTTGAATTGATGTTCGAGCGTGTAAACGGGCCATTTGGTTGTCGAGCGCGCTCGTCGAGCGGCTCGATGAAAGTCAGGCTCATCCTGACTTTTGTGGGCGGAGCTACATTGTTTGACGAGCGGTGTGAACGTGTGAACGGGTGTCGAGCATCGAACCTCAGTTATTATTCAAACCTGCTAGAGGAAACATCATCAAAGAAATGCATAATTGCTGCCATTAATGAAAGTAAGAATGAGAAGGAAGTCGTACTTGATTTCATACATGCATATCGAGCTCATCCAGCTTTATGGAAAGTTAAATCAAAAGACTATTCCAATAAAGTAGCCAGAAACAAAGGAATAGCGGACACTCAGTCTTTCATGTGGAGTTATGGCCTTCCTCATAGTAATGAAAAGGCTGACACGATTCGGTAGATCAATGTACGTGTCTTTATCCATACGCAAATAATTGCGCCAGTCATCAGGCTCTAATTTTAAAGCAACAAGCAAGTTGGTATATGAAAATTTCTCTCTTTTTTCCTTTCCTTCTTAGTGCCTCTGCTAAAGCAATGGCTATCAAATCGTCCTGGTCGAGAGACATGTTGACGTTGTTTTAGCACGAGGCACACTGAGGCTCGATGTACTGTCTGAAAGCTCTTCGAGCCGTTCTACAATTAGGTTCGACAACCGGGCTCGACGAGCTGCTCGGCCGTGTAAACCCCGCTTTAGAAGAAAGAAGTCTTCAAAACAAAAATCTTGAAGACTTCATATTTCTCTCCACGAGGAAGAAGAAGTCTTCAAATCAAGAATCTTGAAGACTTCTTCTTCCTCATGGAGAGAAAGAAGAAGTCTTCAAGATTCTTGTTTTGCTTTTCATGACTGCCTTCGTGATTCCACTTGTCGTTGATCCCTGTCTTCTTAGAAGAAAGAAGTCTTCAAAACAAGAATCTTGAAGACGTCTTCTTTCTCTCCCTGAGGAAGAAGAAGTCTTCAAAACTAGAATCTTGAAGACTTCTTCTTCCTTATGGAGAGAAAGAAGAATTCTTCAAGGTTCTTGTTTTGTTTTTCATGACTGCCTTCCTGATTCCACTTGTCGTTGATCACTTTCTTCTTAGAAGAAAAGAGTCTTCAAAACAAGAATCTTGAAGACTTCTTCGTCCTCATGAAGAGAAAGAAGAAGTCTTCAAAACTAGAATCTTGAAGACTTCTTCTTCCTTATGGAGAGAAAGAAGAAGTCTTCAAGGTTCTTGTTTTGTTTTTCATGACTGCCTTCCTGATTCCACTTATCGTTGGTCCCTTTCTTCTTAGAAGAAAGGAGTCTTCAAAACGAGAATCTTGAAGTCTTCTTCTTTCTCTCCATGAGGAAGAAGTCTTCAAAACAAGTATCTTGAAGACTTCTTCGTCCTCATGAAGAGAAAGGAGAAGTCTTCAATATTCTTGTTCTGCTTTTCACGACTGCCTTCCTGATTCCACTTGTCTTTGATCCCTTTCTTATTAAAAGAAAGAAGTCTTCAAAACAATAATCTTGAAGACTTCTTCTTCCTCATGGAGGGAAAAAAGTAGTCTTCAAGATTCTTGTTTAGCTTTTCATGACTGCCTTTTTGATTTTTTTAAAAATAAGCTAGATACAGGAACTCTCTATTGTTGGCTGGGCGGGGCTGGCCCCCCTCCTGCTAGCCCAGAGAGTCTCCCCCTTCC
>NC_090748.1:102639249-102640605 GCF_036898095.1 Palaemon carinicauda
TAGGATCTTGTTAAAAAATGTTCCAGAACCTGGAGGGCAACAAAATTTCTTTTCATATTTCATTTCTAATTTGTTCATGTGATTCAAATATATATATATATATATATATGTATATATATAAATATATAAGTACATATATAGATATTCATATATATATATATATATATATATTTATATATAAACATATATATATATATATATATATAAGCATATATATATATATATATAAGCATATATATATATAAATATATATATATATATATATATATAAACATATATATTTATATATATACATATATATATACACATATACATATGCATTTAATATATAATATACATATATATATATATATATATATGTATATATATATTTATATATATAATATAGAATATATAATATGTAGTATATAATATATGATAATATATATATATATATATATATATAAAATATAGAATATATAATATGTAGTATGTAATATATAATATATGATAATATAATATATATATATATATATGTAGATATATATGTATGTATATATATATAATATAGAATATATATGTAGAATATAATATATAACATATGATAATATATATATGTAGATATATATGTATATATATACATATACACACACACACACACACACACACATATATATATATAGTATATATAGAATATATATGTAGTATATAATATATAATATATATGTAGATATAATATATATATATATATATATATACATATATATGTTTGTATATATATCAGAGTTAATTTGTCATTATTTTAACATGCTATATATTCTTATAGTGTTTGTCTTTTTCTTTTTTATCATGACATCAGCGAAATATTTTCAAAGTAGCTCTCTCTCTCTCTCTCTCTCTCTCTCTCTCTCTCTCTCTCTCTCTCTCTCTCTGTTATACTTGAAGTGGTATAAAGAAAACTAGTAAACTATTAATTAACTAATAATGGTCATTAATTATTGTACCCCGGCATATATCCTACAGAAAATTAGGAATATATTTTCATTTCAATTTTATAAAAACATATCGTTTCTCTTCCCTCCCAGAAAATAACAATTACTCTCAACCTCATTTGTATATTAATTTTTAGTTTATTATTAGATATTAATGAAAGAATATATTACGTTAATCATAATGAATCAAATACTGCGTTCAGAAACTTCCGCTTTTCATTATTTGAAAAAGTTTTCAAAAAGTAATTACCAATATTTAACTCATCCGCGGAAATTATATTCTTATTTTCAAATGAAATCAGTTCTTAAAGTAAAATAAGAAAAGTAATTATATGAAATGGCTGCATAATGTTATTATGTATAGTGGATTTATATATGGATACTT
>NC_090748.1:102651105-102658605 GCF_036898095.1 Palaemon carinicauda
AGCTCCAGTAATGACGTCAGCTGACAGGTCGTGATCGCGATACTTAAATAGGCATAAATATTATTACCTTGGGACAGAGAGGTCCCCTTGGCTTTTACTGAACCAAGGGCAGTGCACAAAATGTTAAGATGATCTGGGTCCTTGCTGCAGAGAAAGGATATCCAAAAAGCTAAATAGCTTCACACTGTAGCTCTGCAATGGCGAGGAGTAAATATAATCCAGTAGTAAATGTCGTGCCCTTCAATGTTGGAGGCTCAGAAACACACTGAGGAACCATCCTCAAAAAAAGCCCCTCCAAAACTCCGTTCACGCAGGAGCGCAGCCACGTAACCAACACCACTTGAAAATATAAAACAGCCGTTAGTCCATTATAACCACTAACATAACCACCAGTGAAAAGACAAACAATTAAAGCAAGACAAAAATAATTCTACAGTATATTTAACCTTATACATCTTTAAAAACTTAAATAATTTAGACATATTAAAGCAATAATGTTACACCTCCTCACCCAACCAAAAAAAAAAAAAAAATTCAAATTTTTTTTTTTTTCAAAGTGATTTGAATTATAACATACAGGTTATCACATAATGAAATATTAAACCAACACTCAAAAATATTAAATATTAAACAAACTGCAAAAACATGACAAACAAAAGGAAAGAGGGGGGCAAGTACCAAGGTTTGCAGCTCACAAGGATAGCAATATATAACCAATACTAAAAAAAAATCTTAAACCTAAATTAATCACAAGTAAACTTTCCAAAACCAGAAAACCAAAACATCACCATCTGATAAATAGGTACCCAACCTAAAAATTTCACATCACTCATATCGTTAATAAACTTAATTAAGAGTCATTGCACTAACAACCGGATTCTGTAATTATAGTCCAAAAGCTATAACCTTTTCCACACTCAATACACTGTTCATTTTCAGGGATACACATCACTCACTATCAATAAATGTTGATCACAAAAACCACTGTCTATTTCAGTGTTATATATCACACTTATCACCATAGTGTCCAATACATACACACACACCGAACGACACAGAGAAGACCACCACAAGACTCCCCTGCGCAAACAAACAAACAAACTCTATGAAGCGTAATTATTAGCCTGAAAATACAAAATACCAGATTAGTGCCTATCTCTTTTCTTAGCTTACTATAAACCTTATCGTACCTGACACCTCTAAACCTTAGTAGATTAACCTTAACTCAGTCTAGGGTACCACTCATACACCAGCCTGTAGCGCCTAAAAAACGGCTGTTGTGCTACAGACCCGTGAGCCCATGACCCATCTAATTAATCAATCATTGGAAAGTACCAGTGATCACCCTCACCTTTTAACCTTAAAGATCCTATATCATATACCCAGAACATTATATTCTTCTGTTAACAAACCATGATTAATAAATCTTAAATATACATTTACTTCTACTCACTACGTGCCCCCTTCAACAGCACACACACCCTAATTAGAGCGATACAGATACTACCTTTAATAACTGCATAGCCCTCTGTCAATCAACTAATATTCAACGCTGCGAGAGAGAAAATCGGCAACAATATTATCTTTTCCTGGGATGTGGGAAAATTCTAAATTCCACTCTTGCAGCATGAGACTCCACCTCATCAATCGTTGATTTTTATTTTTGTATCTGCTGATGAAGGTCAGGGGATTATGGTCTGTCAAGACCTTAATAGGTGTATCTGAGGAGGAGAGATAAACCTGAAAATGATTAATAGCGAATATTAACGCAAGTGTCTCTTTCTCCACAGTTGAATACCTACGTTGGGCGGAGGACAATTTTTTTGAAAAGAATGCGACAGGATGAGAAACTCCCTGCTCGTCATTCTGCAACAACACCGCTCCTACACCAACGTCACTTGCATCCGTGGCAAGAGAAAAAGGAAGGTCAAAATCAGGAGCTCTCAAGACAGGGAAATTAATTAAAACTCTTTTTAAATTATCAAAAGCCCTTTGCGTTTCATTCGTCCAGACAAATGCTACATTCTTTCTCAAGAGATTTGTTAACGGATCGGCTATATCCGAAAAATTCCTAACAAACCTTCGGTAGTACCCACTCAAACCAAGGAATCTTCGGACATCCCTCCTACATTTAGGGACTACCATATTTTCAATACTTTCGATATTGGCCTGCTTAGGAGCAACTTTACCATTACCAACCTCATGACCCAAATATACCACCTTCGCCTTTGCGAAATCGCTTTTCTTTAAATTAATTACCAAATTTGCCTTTTTCAACACCTCAAATAGTGCCCTAATACGTTTTAAATGGGTTTCCCAATCATCGCTATAAATAACAATATCATCAATATACACAACACATCCTTCTAAACCATGGACTAAAGTATTCATTAACCTCTGAAAGGTAGCAGCTGCGTTCTTCATACCAAACGGCATAACTTTACATTGAAACAATCCCTGTGGTGTTACAAAAGCAGACAGGGCCCTTGCCCGCTTTGAAAGAGGAACTTGCCAATAACCTTTCAACAAATCGAATTTGCTAATGTATTTGGCCTTCCCCATTCGATCAATACAATCCTCAATTCGAGGTAATGGATAACAATCAGATTTAGACAACTCATTCAACTTACGGTAATCAAAACATAACCTGAAATCACCGTCGGATTTCTTTACCAATACAACAGGTGATGACCAAGGACTTTGACTAGGTTCAATTAGGTCATGTTTTAGCATATAATCCACTTCCTTTGCTACAACCTCATTTTTGAAGGGATTCAACCTGTAAGGAGATTGTTTCACAGGAGTGGCGCTACCTACCTCTACATCATGTTCAAGGACAGAAGTCCTACCCGGTACATCCGAAAATAATTCTTTATAATTAGATACTAAATTTTTCAAAGACCTTTGTTCTTCCTTACCTAAATGTGAAATTACTCCCGAAAATTTTTCCAAAGACTTTCTATTATCCGACCGCCATTCACATCCATTAAAACAATTATCATCAACACCTTCCCCCTCTGAAAAAGAAAAATGGTTATTGTCCTCAGAATCTACCGTGTTCCCAATAGTTGCCACAGGAATGACTTTTTCCCGTTCCATATAAGCTTTCAACATATTTACATGACACAGTTGAAAAGGTTTCCTTCTTTGAGGTGTCTCCACTAAATAGTTAACTTCACTTATTTTTTTCAAAATTTTCCAAGGACCTGAAAAAGAAGCTTTCAATGGATTCCCTGGGAAGGGTAACAAAACTAATACTTTATCGCCTACCGCAAAGTCGCGTGCCTTGGACCTTCTATCAAAGAAAAACTTCATTCTTTTTTGGCTACATAATAAGTTTTCACCCGCAAATTTCCAAGCCTTGGTTAATTTATCGCCTAGATTAGACACATAATCCAATAAATTAACCTCAGGGACGTCTCCCTCCCAAGACTCACGAACCACATCAAGAGGACCTCTAACACAATGGCCAAACACAAGGCTGAAAGGCGAAAAACCTAAAGACTGACTTGGGACAGAACGAAAAGCGAACAACAAATAAGTTAATTCCTTATCCCATTCAGAACCATTAATCAAACAATATTTCTTTACCATCGATTTCAGGGTCTGATGAAATCTCTCCAGAGCTCCCTGGCTTTCCGGATGATATGGAGAAGAGGTCACATGTTTTATATTTAACTCTGCCATTTTATCTCTGAAATACCTGCTAACAAAATTAGAACCACAATCCGATTGAATAATCTTAGGCATCCCAAACCTGGTAAAAAAGTCAATTAGTACATCTACAATTTTAACACTTTTTATTGTACGTAGTGGTATTGCCTCGGGATATCGAGACATCCTATCCATGATTGTCAAAATATACTCATTACCACTACGCGTCTTCGGTAATGGTCCAACCACATCAATAATGACTTCCTTAAAAGGTTCGGAAACTACAGGAATAGGACATAGAGGCGATTTTGGAATCCGCTGATTGGGTTTACCGACCCTCTGGCACACATCACAACTATTGACAAACTTCTTTACATCTGCCTTCAACTTCGGCCAATAATAATTCCCTAACAATTTGCAAGAAGTTTTATGAATTCCAAAATGGCCGGCCAGACCACTTTCGTGCGCAAATGACATTAACTCCTTCCTGTAACCAAAAGGAACCATTATCTGTTTCACAATTTCATAATCAACATTATCCACCCCCATAGGCCTACTCAACCTATATAAAATATTATTAATTATCTTAAATTTTGGACCAGTCATATCAGATACCTCCCCTGACTCGATAGGGAGTTCCCAAAACTCCTTTTTCTGGGCTTTGATTAGCTCTTCAGTAGTCCAATTTAACTTGTCCGTTAACATTCCAAGATCTACAGCTAGGCTATCACTACGATCTAAACTACTTAAATCTACATCAATTGTTGACTCTGCAGCGTCAACAATTCTAGCACTGGAACGAGTAACTACTGCTACTTCACTATTAGGGTTTATCAATATCGGACAATTATTATTCTTCATAGCCACATCATTCCCTAACACAACATCAACCTCCTTAACCGGGAATTTATCAACTATGGCCAATTTCAAATTCCCTGCAAAGGAAGGGCAGATTAAATTAAAATTTTCAATAGCATATGACTTTACAGAATCAGGAAAACCAGCCAATAACACAAATTCCCCACTTTTGGGTACAAAATTACAAGGTAATGCCTCCCTTAGAATCAAAGACTGAGCTGCACCGGTATCACGCAAAATATGCACTCGTCTTTTCTCGGACGAATTGGCGAAGGAGACACTACCGAAAGACAAATATCTGTCAAAACAACCAGGTAGTCATTGATCAGCGGATGTTGTTGGGGTAGGTTCTCTCTCTCTCTCTTCCACACCCATCACTAGCCTAACATTAGCATTTTGAGATTTTCTAAACGCATAACACATACTCTTTACGTGCCCCTTCTTATTGCAAAAGAAGCACGTCAATGTTTTCAATTTCTCTGGATTATATATATTTGGCCTATTGCCTCTGTTAGGAGAAAAATTATTATTAGCGTTACCCTGATTATTATTACTTCCCTGATTATTTCTACTAAACACCTTAGCATTACTATTAGGATTAGCATTATTATTCCTACCCATCTTAACCCAACCAGAATTCACCTTTGTCGTTACTCCCCCTAACTCACTCTTATGAGACAAGCAATATTCGTCACTAGCGATGGCTACCTCCTGAACAGTCTCGAGTTTTAACTCTTCGAGGTGGACCTTCAGTTTATCCGGGACACACCTTTTAAACTCCTCCACCAACATTAACTCCTTCAATTTCTCAAAATCTCCCACCTCCTTGGACTTGAACCAATCGCTAGCATACTGTTCCTTCGCCCTGGCAAATTCAACATAAGTTTGTTCCCTACATTTTTCTAAGTTCCGGAAGCGTTGCCTATAAGCTTCAGGGACTAACTCATAGGCCTTCAAGACAATAGCCTTCACACTCTCATAATCTGCTGATAGATCCTCCTCCAGCGTTACATATACCCTCTGAGCTCTTCCAACCAATTTACTTTGTATAAGAGTGGTCCAATACTCTTGGGGCCACTCCAACCTTGCAGCAATCCTCTCAAACGATACAAAAAATTCTGCTACATTATTTTCTTCAAATTTAGGTACAAATTTGAGAGCCTGCGATAAATTGATAGCAGGAGTTACTAACCTATTTGGGGAATGGGCGGGGGAAAAAGAAACTGGGTTTCTCATAGCAATCTCATGCTGCCTCTCCTTTTCTCTTTCCCCTGCCTTAAACTTTTCCATATCAAATTCCATTTGTCTCAGGGCAATTTGCCTATCCAAAATTTCTACTGACACTACATTATCAGGTTTCACCTCTTGTTCCCCACTTGTCTTTACAGTTTTAACAATCATAAATTTGCAATAGCAATACACCCTTTCTAATGGACACATCATATTCCAATTCAAAATGCTCTGCAACAATTTCCAAGTCTTCCCTATTTAACTCTGCCAACCTCTCTTGCCACCCCTCTCCTCTAAGGAGTTCGAATACGTTAACAGCCATGATCACTTATTCACACAAAACACTAAATTTACATAAAACAACACCGAGGAGGTGAAAATACACTGCCTGAAAAAAAAAAATACCCCAAGAATTAACTTTGCACAAACAGGTGAATACTCAGGAACGAACAATCCTGGCAAGGTCGCCACTTGTGATGGCTGGCTTTGCCACCACACAAAACACTACACTTTTCAAATAGTATTCACCATCATACAGTACTAAATCCACTGAAGGTGGAATAGTAACCAAAACATCAATACGAGTGCAAAGTCAACTCAAGGGGACAAAGAAAATACCACCAAAATTTCCTTAATTTTAATACATAATAACTAGACAGAAATAACACCTGAACCACAATAATACATTAATAAATGATACACACTCAATCTTAACTCCCTGTAAAAGAAAACAATTATACAATTACGGAAAGGTCATCAACACATGCATACTAAATGGAGAGAGGGTCCAGAAAGGAGAAGGCCAACGAAAAGTGAGAACAACCTAACAAATACAAACTAAATATCCCTATCTAGTGGACGATGGCTGGTTTGATTGAAAGGCTTTCACAAGCTCCAGTAATGACGTCAGCTGACAGGTCGTGATCGCGATACTTAAATAGGCATAAATATTATTACCTTGGGACAGAGAGGTCCCCTTGGCTTTTACTGAACCAAGGGCAGTGCACAAAATGTTAAGATGATCTGGGTCCTTGCTGCAGAGAAAGGATATCCAAAAAGCTAAATAGCTTCACACTGTAGCTCTGCAATGGCGAGGAGTAAATATAATCCAGCAGTAAATGTCGTGCCCTTCAATGTTGGAGGCTCAGAAACACACTGAGGAACCATCCTCAAAAAAAGCCCCTCCAAAACTCCGTTCACGCAGGAGCGCAGCCACGTAACCAACACCACTTGAAAATATAAAACAGCCGTTAGTCCATTATAACCACTAACATAACCACCAGTGAAAAGACAAACAATTAAAGCAAGACAAAAATAATTCTACAGTATATTTAACCTTATACATCTATAAAAACTTAAATAATTTAGACATATTAAAGCAATAATGTTACAATATATATATATATATATATATATATATATATATATATAATATATATATGTGTGTGTGTGTGTGTGTGTGTATGTGTGTGTGTGTGTATACATACATATGTACACATGAATATATTTAAACAAATAGATAGATACATGCATATACAAAATACGTTTATAATTATGAAAAAAAGAAAAACTCAGAATTACAACACACACTATATTCATCCTATTAAAATAATATTTTTAAAGTTTAATCTACCAATCTGCGAACGAACTGAAGTCTCCCCTGAGAAATTGATTATTCCGGAGCCAAACATCAGAAGACTCCTTCAATCAAGACTGTAAATTTGATTGATTTATTATTTGCATGACGTAAAATCCTCG
>NC_090748.1:102668605-102672905 GCF_036898095.1 Palaemon carinicauda
GGCAAGCCGATCGAGACTAAGGTCTTCCCCTAAAGACAAAGTTAAGTTTTTCAATGAAGGCAGCCGTGCTTACTGCATGCAAATGAAAAAAAAAGTTAAAAGAATCTAATTGACTCCTTCATTAAATATGTTAACATTTCCTCAGCGCAAGGAATCTATGTAACAAGATTAACAAACACTCATTAACATTTTAACGACCCATTCCACCTCTCCAAAAACCACACACAGAAAGTCCTCATCTTACAAACTTAATTGGTTCCAAGAAATTGTTTATAGGTCGAATTCTTTTAAACCTTTGCCTAGTGTAGGGCCTAACCTGAATACCAGGCCTATGATTTCCAGCTACAAACGTCAACAAATAGTCGAGTTTTATATGAATTAGATACCAGGTTATTACAAAAATCGTTGGTGCTCACTATATCGAATGAATAATAATATTGTTTTATTACAGTATTTATTTATCTTTGTTATTTTCAGTTGGATTTGTGTTTTTGTAAGTAGAGTGTTTGTATGTCGAACGGTTGTAAGTCGAATTTTTGTGAGTTGAATGGTTTTAGTCGGATGTTTGTAAGTCAAATGTTTGTAAGTAGAATGTTAGGAAGTCGAACCATTTGTAAGTATAATGTTCGTAAGCAGACTGCTCGTAAGTCAAATTTTTGTATGTCAAATATTTGTGAGTGGAATGTCTAAGTAGATTTTTGTAAGTCGAATGATTGCAAGTCGAATCTTTGTAAGTCGAGGTCATTCTTTAATTAAAAAACCGAAAATGATGACTTGGAAAGACCTCCAGCAACAGCGTCATTGATTTGCCGAACGTAAGTACCTCACAATTGACAGGCAATGCATTCCCGTATAATTGACAGGTAATGTATTCCCGTATTCCCAGTAGGAATCACTTCAGGAGGGAACATAAAATTACAACTATAAATCATTCCCGGTGATTCCAGTTCTCAGATTTGAAGGGAAACAGCCCACCTGCTTTGCATGACTGATACTTCTGCGAAAATGCGAAATGTTGCAAATACTCGAGCAGATACTCAGTGGAGGATCAGGATTTTCCCGTGTCCAAGTTCAACTTATTCATTTTTCATTTTGCTCATTTCCAAAGATTTTTCCATTTGATTTTCGAATTTTTGAAACGAAAGCAATTAGCTTTTAAGCTGTTGAAACACTTTGGGCTGTAGTAGACTGATTAATTCATCCCTGTATGGCGTTCTGCTGGACGGGAGATCGAGTCCCTCCCAAAATCTATAGATTTTTGTACTGTCTTCAACCTCACCATCCTTGTGAGCTAGTGATGGGTGGGCTTGGGGGAGCCTATAAATCTACTTGCTGAATCATCAGCAGCCATTGCCTGGCCCTCCCTGGTCCTACCTTGGGTGGAGAGGGGCCTTTAGCGACATTTTTTCTCAGTTTGGTAAGAATTAGTTCTTGACATGAATAATAATCACGATAGAAATAATACTGATGGTAATTATAATGGGGTTTCTGATATAGTATATGTTATCAGAACAAGGTATGCTAGACTATAGTCAATTTTTTTTAATGAGGCGCATTTGCACTGACTCGCAAGGATGCCCTTTTAGCTTGGATAGGTACCCTAACCGCTGAATGGTTATAATTATTTTGTCCAACCAATCAGCGATTAGGAAACTTTTCGAAGCTAAAAGGGCATCTTTGAGTCTGCAAATGCGCCTCATTTAAAAAATTGACTATAGTTATTCCAATAAAATAAAAATAAAAATACAAAATTTAAGGATCCTAATTAAGGTTTGATTAAGGTTTAGGTTGATGCCAAACCGAACCAAACTCTGTAGAGAACCTGAATGTTTTTTTTTTTTTTTTTAATGTTTGGAAATGTTTTCAGTAAAACAATATTTTGAGTCTTACATAAGATATTATATTCATTTCGCATGCAACTGGTATCTCCCTTAATACACTACTGATATTTGATGATATCGGCTATTTTATATCTATCTCTAAAAACAATTCTTCTTCTCTCAAGAGATTAATTACTTCACTGTAATTGTTCAGTGGCTACTTTCCTCTTGGTAAGGCTAGAAGAGACTTTAGCTATAGTAAGCAGCTCTTCTAGGAGAAGGACACTACAAAATCAAACCATTGTTCTCTAGCCTTGGGTTGTGCCATAGCCTCTGTACCATGGTCTTTCACCTTCTTGGGGTAGAGTTCTCTTACTTGAGCGTACACTCAGGCACACCATTAAATTTAATTTCTCTTCCTTTTGTTTTGTTAAAGTTTTTATAGTTTATATAGGAAATATTTATTTCAATGTTACTGTTCTCAAAACATATTTTTTCTTTGTTTCCTTTTCTTACTGGGCTATTTTTCCTGTTGGAGCCCCTGGCCTAATAACATCTTGCTTTTCCAACTAGGGTTGTAGCTTAGCAACTAATAATAATATATATATATATATATATATAATATATATATCAATGTTACTGTTCTTAAAATATATCTTTTCTTTGTTTTCTTTCCTCATTGGGTTATTTTTCCCTGTTAGATTCCTTGAGCTCATAGCGTCCTGCTTTTCCAACTAAGGTTGTAGCTTAGCACGTAATAATAATAATAATAATAATAATAATAATAATAATAATAATAATAATAATATAATAATAATAATAATAATAATAACATAGCGAGCGTGGGGAACCAGCACCCCGGACAATGGTATTAAAATATCAAAATGATCTTTATGTTATGACGTTGTCCAAGGCTATCAGACCCTGGGCCGAAGTGCAAATACCGCAATTTTCGAGGCATTTTTTGGCAGTTGTCCGGAACATTTGGTGGCATTACCGCCAAAGCAAAGTGCTTCTTGCGGTACATGATAGTACCAGGCCACGGGCATGCTTGGGTAATCAATGTGCAAGAATAAATTTCTATTTTTATGTAAGGCCACAGGCATGCTTGGGAGTCAGTGTGCAAAAAATAAATTTATATTTTATATATGAAAAGCGAAAAAAAATTTAAAAGATGAAAAGTTCACAGATTTGAAGAAAAGGAGAAATCTCAACTATAAGAGGAATTACAGTAACACCGTTGAAAATAATAATAATAATAATAATAATAATAATAATAATAATAATAATAATAATAATAATAATAATAATAATAATAGTTGCTAACAAATGGCGAATTATAATTCTTATAATTAAGATACAACAATAATAATAATAATAATAATAATAATAATAATAATAATAATAATAATAATAATAATAATAAAGGGTCATTATTACAGCGTGTAATATGCAATGTTTATCTATGTTGCCTTGCTATCTGGGATCAGTGAAAAGAAACAGAACAAACTAGCGATCTGTTTCAAGTTTAAATAATAAGAGAAAGTCAAAAGCGAATGGAAACAAAAGCAGAAAAACAGGTAAATGGAATAAGAAAAGATTGAGTAATAATTATTATAGATGGTGGAAGAAGAAAAGCATCTTTAACTTATAAAAGGGGTTTAGGAGTAAACTTAACGAATGATAGCGAGATGATAACAGGGGTGAATCACAGGATAACTGAAATTAGTAAAGTATTTGGAAGAGAAGACAAAGGAATGAAGATCTGTAGATGAAATTGAAGAAGGAAAGAAGTTGGATGGTGAATATAAAAGATATTATTATTATTATTATTATTATTATTATTATTATTATTATTACTACTACTACTACTACTACTACTACTACTACTACTACTACTACTACTATTAGCTAAGCTACAACCCTAGTTGGAAAAGCAAGATGCTATAAGCCCAAGGGCTCCAAAAGGGAAAAATAGCTCAGTGTGAATGCCTCCATTGAAAATCATGTAACAAAATTTGACCTGACCGGGACTGGAGCGAGAGCGGAGCTGGTCCGACCTTCTGGAAGCTTCGTAAACGTTGTGAATAATGAATGAAATTGCATAGCTAAATGAGACGCCAAATTTTGACTCATCCAAATTGTATTCAATTTCCATCACCTGTGAGGAAAAAGACGAAACTTTTCCCTCCTCTGATAAGTTTTGTTTAAGGTCCTCTAAAAATGTCAAAGTTAGGCAAAGAAGGGGAAAAGTTAGCCTTTGATAATCAGTTTCTTTATTCTGCAAGCTATTTAACTCCCCGATGAGAAAGTTTGTCGTCAGGATTAAGAACATTAACTGTCGGTGACGTTGGTGGAATTAAAAAAAATTCTGAATTTTTGTTTATGAACGTTCTTGTTTTTGACCGTTCCTTTTTCCAAAGATTGAGACCCAACCTCCATAGAGCATTGCCTCCAAAGGGCCTGTCCATCATCTGTCT
>NC_090748.1:102678405-102680905 GCF_036898095.1 Palaemon carinicauda
TGAGTCATCAGCACCCATTGCCTGGCCCTCCTTGGTCCTAGCTTGGGTGGAGAGGGGGCCTTATTTCTCGACCCTTTTGCTTGACCGTGACCTTGACCTTCTAAAATCCATCTTTTTACAAAACAGTTAATCCCTGCAAGTTTCATTACTTTACGAATAAAATTGTTGCCAGGAAGCTGTTCACAAATAAACCCAGCACCCAAACAGAGGGCAAAACATAACCTCCTTCCAACTTCGTTGGTGGAGGGAATTAAACTTTTTTTCTGAACAGATGGTTTTTTTTGTTAGAGGAAGATCAATATAAAAGTGAAATTTCATCAAGTCTCTTTCACCTTTTCTAAATCTGTATTAATTTTTAATTTCTATGAAATATTGCGTCTAATCAATAAAGCATTCACAAATTTCTATACGAAAAATTATAAAAGGAAAATCACTGCCGGTATGTAATATACATTTAATAAATATGATTAAAATCTAAAAATTAAAACTTGTTTTTTAATGGTTTAAGGTTTAAAGGCCACTCATGAAGGGCAGAGGCAAGGGGTCAGTGATATTGCCTTAGTAAGCAGGACAATACCTTAAAGACTGACTATACATATGATCAGTGCCCAAGAACCCTCCTCATCCAAGCTAGGACCAAGGAGGGCCAGGCAATGGCTGCTGATGATTCAGCAGGTTGAACTACAGGCTCCACAAAACACCCTAATCCTTAGCTCACAAGGATGGTGAAGTTGCAGATCCTAAAGGAACTAACGAGTTTGAGCGGGACTCGAACCCCAGCCTGGCGATCACCAGTCAGGGACGTTCCCAAATAAGCCACCACAGCATTATCGTAACATGATAATGATAAATTTAGTAAATAAATTCAACAAATATAATAACTATCATAAATATATAAACAGAAATATAATAAATATAATATAATGAATTTAATAAATATTTACATATTGGGATATTTTTTATAGCTATTCGTTAATGTCCAGTGCATAACAAGTTAAATTGATACTGATAAGATTGAGTAAATGTTATCTATACTTCCGTGAATATTTATGTCAATTAATAAAATCTCTTTTTAAATAATACAAACTAATGTTTATTTTCTATTTTGTGATAAAACCGATTAGATTTATTCATGTTGTTTTCCTTTGGATTTTTGCTTACACTTATACTTATGCTTATGCTGCTCTATTGTAAGAAAGCATTGCTACGCTCTTTAACAGACATAATATGTAGCCTAATATTGCATGTGTACACACACACACACACACATATATATATATATATATATATATATATATATATATATATATATATATATATATATATATATATGTATATATATATATGTATATATATATATGCACATATACATATATACACACACACACACATATATATATATATATATACATATATATATTTATATATTTATGTATATGTATGTATATACATACATACATACAGTCATATATATATATATATATATATATATATATATATATATATATATATATATATATATATATATATATATACATTATATATATATATATATATATATATATATATATATATATGTATATATATATATATATATATATATATATATATATATATATACACACATAAATACATAAACACGTATATACATATATAATACACAAATAAAAATAGATATTTGTATATACATGTATGCATTAAACCATTAATACCCTTTATCTTACCAACCAGCTTATCAAGCACCAGGTAACTAGTCAACTGAGGTGGGCTGCAATCAGTTTGGCGAATTCTTGATTCTAACATCTTCATCCTGGATAGAGAGAGAAGAAGATTACTCTCTCTCTCTCTCTCACCCACAAGTCTCGTCTCTGTCCCGGGGGGGGGGGTGAAGTGTTGAGATAAGAATCACTGGCATAGAAGGGAAAGGAAGAAACCTAGGAACAAAAAAAAAAAAAAAAATACAACAAATGCATAGACAGGAAAGGTACACAATTAAAAAGAACAAAAAATAAATAAAAGGAGAGAAAAAAGGAAAGAAATCAAGAAAAAACAACACAAGATATAATACAATATAATATATATTCATATAAAAAATACATAAAAACATAGAAAGAAAGTAAAGAAACCAAGGAAAAACCCACAAAATATGATACAATACAATATATTCATATAAAAATACATAAAAACAGAAAGAAAGTAAGAAAAAATATCACAAAATATAATACAATATAATACAATATATTCATATAGAAAATACATAATAACATAGAAAGAAAGGAAAGAAATAAAGAAAAAATCAACTCAAAATATAATGAAATATATTCATAAATCAATCTTCCACGTGGAAACTACAAACGAATTAAAAAAAAAAAAAAAAAGAATTTTGCCAATTGTTCGTCAAGCTTTGAACTTTCGGGCGGACACGGCACCTTTACAATTACTGCGAATTAGGGTGGGCGGTGGGCAGTGGGCGGTGGGCGGGTGGGCGGTCCATTATCAT
>NC_090748.1:102685905-102693405 GCF_036898095.1 Palaemon carinicauda
ATATATATATATATATATATATATATATATGTATGTATGTATATATATATATATGTGTACAGTATATATATATGTGTACAGTATATATATATATATATATATATATATATATATATATATATATATATATATATATATACATATATATATATGCATATATGTATGTATGTGTGTACATATGTACTTACATATATATGAATTAAATTACATTAGTATTCGTAATTTGCGATTTATTCCCCCGATTCATCCGTCGCTTACAAAGTAATTATTCAGCCCATTTTATGAATGGGCAAAGTTGATCCATTCATCAAATCTGGGCCACGTCACATCTGGATCAATTTATGACCAGAAGTTTTGAACAACAACAACAACAACAACAACAACATCATGGCAATTTCGTGGGTACTTTGATATATGCCGGAGCCGGAATCTTCATTCCTCTCGTCAATCATAAAATGCCATTTATCACCGAATTCATTTGGTCTATTTGCCTGGGATACCTTGAAGGGTTGTGGTGGCCGATGTGGTAACGTACTTGACTGGGGTTCGAATCCTGCTCAAACCTTTTAGATTCGGGGATACCTTAAAGGGTTGAGGTGGCTGATGTGATAACGTCGCTGACTGGTGAATGCCAGATTGAGGTTCGAATCCCGCTCAAACTTGTTGGTTTCTTTGGTCGATGCAACCTCACCATCCTTGTAAGCTAAGGGTGGTTTGTTTGGGGGAGCCTATAGGTTTATATGCTGAGTCATCAGCAGCCATTGCCTGGCCCTCTTTGTTCCTAGATTGAGTAGAGAGGGGCTTGGGCACTGATCATATGTATATATGGTCAGTCTCTAGGACATTGTCCTGTTCGATAGGGCAATGTCACCGTCCCTTGCCTCTGTCATTTTAAGCGGTATTTAAACCTTTAAATAAACAGATTATTGAATATTCCAAGTAAAATGCAGAGAGCATGCCTTTGCCACTCCCAATAGTCTTATCTTACCCTTAACTCCACTGCGAACTTATACTTCGATGTATTTTCTTAGAAAATCTAATGGATTTGTCCTTAAATCATACCCTAAAATCTGTCCACCAAGTTTTGTTGAAATCGGTTCTGTAGTTTTCGCGCAATGATGTTCACAAACAAAAATTAAGTTATCAAAATATTTTCCATTTACATAAAATTTCGATTATTTTCAAAGTGCTGCTGCGTAATTGTACTCGATTGTACTTTATATAAAATGTTACAGATTCATCCTTGGGTCACACCAAACATGATTACCAAGTTTGGTCGAAATCGGTACTGTAGTTTTTGTGTAAAATTGCTTACAAACCAACAAACAAATGAATAAATAAACTATTTATCCAAAAGATACAGATTCATTCTTGGGTCATACTCAACTTGACTACCAAGTTTGGTCAAACTCAATACAGTAGCTTTTGTGTAAAATTGCTCTCTCTCTCTCTCTCTCTCTCTCTCTCTCTCTCTCTCTCTCTCTCTCTCTCTCTCTCTCTCTCTCTCTCTCTCTCTCTCTCTCTCTGTAGCATTACTCTTAACTACACTAAAAAAACAGGTGTGCTTGCATACCCTCCCAAAATGCAATAAGAAAAGCAATACTCTTCCCAATAGAAATAAAGAAAATAAAGATCCGTCCAACCGATCTAATCATCTTATGAGACCCTCTAAATCTAAAAGCTTCTCCTAAGCCATTTCAGAGAACCACCTTCGGCTAATCAAAGAGAAGGACAAGGATACCACTCCAGGGTTCCCAATAGGCGGGATTGTGGCGCTAATGACGGAAATATAAATCTACAGAGGGCTCTCAGACATTTTAATTTCCGATTTCTGCTTTACTCTGTTTGGAATAGAAAATATTTCTGCATAGTTATCAAGGTTGAAATACGTTTTTTGACATTTAAATCCGTTTTATATTTATAATATAAAGTCTGTTTTTATATGTTTCCGATTTCTGCCTTACTCTGTATGGAATAGAAAATATTTCTGCATAGTTATCAAGGTTGAAAAACTATTTTTTGACATATAAATCTATTTCATATTTATAATGTAAAGTTTATGCTTTTATAACTGTTTCCGATTTCAACCTTACTCTGTATGGAAAGGAAAATATTCCTGCACCGTTATCATGGTTGAAAACTATTTTTTTATATAAATCTGTTTTCTATTTATAATATAAAGTCTATGCTTTTATATCTGTTGATCTGTATTGTGTTTTGAACTAAAACTAACGTAACAGAGTATAGAAATTGTGATTAAATTTGGTTAATTTGGCGGATGTTTTGATGATTTTCGGTACTGTTAATAATTTCATTAAGGTAACGGTAAATATCTGGCAAAATTTAATCCAGGAATTTTATCGTATTAAAAACGGAAATATTGATGTAAAAGAGTGATAATACAGTCATCAACCCGTAAAAGATAATAACGAAGCTAGGTAAAATTTCGGTCACCTATATTTTACTGAAATACGGTTGAGAACAGTATATTTTTACGGAGAATTTCCGATTAAAAATACGGTTTTTTCTAACAGTGCACAACAGCGTATATAGACCGCTTTCCTTACCAGGAGGAATTCTCAGGCACATCCAGTGGCAACACTGTATAACTCCAGACTCCAGACCTCTTCCAATAGTGATGTCAACTTGGATATTGCCTGTTGGTCCTCCATTAGCAGCGAATTAAATGAATCTTCGTTCCTGAATTTCAGCGTTGAATGCAATGTCCTTTCGATTGGAAGATTACTGCTTTCATGAAATGTGCGTTTTAAACGGGAAATATGGGTTGTTTGGGCTGGTTGAGAGAGAGAGAAAAGAGAGAGAGAGAGAGAGAGAGAGAGAGAGAGAGAGAGAGAGAGAGAGAGAGAGAGAGAGAGAGAGGGTGGGGGCTACAGGAAATAGAAAGCCTTGGGATATAATTTAACAGCATTTTACTGGTTACTTTTAATTATTCTTTATGAGAGAGAGAGAGAGAGAGAGAGAGAGAGAGAGAGAGAGGAGAGAGAGAGAGAGAGAGAGAGAGAGAGAGAGCAATTAAAATTCATTAGGATGGCAACATAAATGTGACATTGTCTATATATATATATATATATATATATATATATATATATATATATATATATATATATATATATATATATATATATATATAAATATATATATATATAAATATATATATATATATATATATATATATATATACATATACATATACATATGCATACATATATGTATATATATATATATATATATATATATATATATATATATATATATATATATATATATATATATATATATATGTATATGTATATGTATATATAGCAGTCTCTAGGGCATTGTCCAGCTAGGGCAACGTCGCTCTCCCTTGCCTCTGCCATCCATGAGCTACCTTTAAACCTTCAGTAACAATATTCTATAACCAAGAAATTGACATTTCATGCTTTGGCAGAAATTCAGTGAACATCATCCCATAAAACGAAAAAAAAAATATTTTTAGGTATATTTTTGAACTATTCTTAGATATTCTCCTCTGTTTCTCTGGTATGTTCCCGCTTTCTCAGTCTGCCCTTTCTTGTAAACATCTTGAGAGTTTAACATATTCTTTGTTAAGATGATCAAAGTGTCTTCCAACTTCTGACAGATTGTGACTCAGCTTTTTTGTCCCCAAGAGTTTAGTGTTCATTTCTTAGTCAGCAAGATATTGTAATTAAGATTTTGTTTCTAGCAATAACGTAAAATAAACCAAAATATTGAAAATGTCCTATTTGCCAAATAAATAAAAGAAAGAATAGAATATTTTTATTGTTACAAAATACTAGATTAAAAACGAGCATCAATAGAAACTCGGTAAGACAAATGAATTTTAAACTTCTTTGTTCTCATAACCTCTGAAGCAAATGAATATTTAGATGACTAAATCTCTTCCGATGATATGAGAACAACAACAAAGAAGAAGAAGAAGAAGAAGAAGAAGAAGAAGAAGAAGAAGAAGAAGAAGAAGAAGAAGAAGAAGAAGAAGAAGAAGAAGAAGAAGAAGAGGAGGAGGAGGAGGAGGAGGAGGAGGAGGAGGAGGAGGAAGAAGAGGAAGAGGAGAAGGGACTGGAACCCTCAGTGATAATCAGGAAGGAGGATTTAGGGTCCTGGGTAACAATCAGGAAGGGGAGACAGAGACAGATCTCGTTAGCTAACAAGGGAGGATAATCGGGTTCGCTTTGATGGAACCGCGGTTCATTTAATCCTATTTCGAGACTCAGAAGAATCTTGAACAAAAGAATATAACAGAAAAGGATTATTCCCTTTCGTGTCCTCCCTCTTCTAAATAGAGTGAGAAGGGAAGTTGAAGATTTATATTCAAAATGGAGGAAATCTAGCTCTGTTCAAACGGGTCAAGTTGAAGAAATGACAAAAGACTTACGAGGGAGTTTCCGTTGGGACGGGAGGGATAGACAGACGATGGACAGGCCCTTTGGGGGCAATGCTCTGAAGGGGTTTTTGTCTCAATCGTTTGGGAAAGGATGGAAAATATAAAAACATGAATGTTCAAAAGCAAAATATTAGCAATAAGAAAGAAGAAATTACCATTTTACAGATTATTCAAAGCTCTTAAAGGTTTAAAGGCCACTCGTGAATGGCAGAGGCAAGGGACAGTATCAATGCTCTAGAGACTGACCATATATGATCAGCGCTAAAGCCCCCTCTCTACCCAATCTAGGACCAGGGAGGTCCCGGCAATTTGCTGCTGATAGCATTTAGACCCATAGGCTCCCACTAACTCCTATCCTTATCTCACAAGGATGGTGAGGTTGTAGACACTACAAGAAACTATCGAGCTTGAGTGGGACTCGAAGTTCGAGTCTCAAACCACAGTTCTGCGATCGCGTGTCTTACATCTTTTTAATGTTCTAAATCATGACGGTAAAGTTTATCATCGATGAATGAAATAAATTGAAGAATAAAATAATTGATTAACAAAGGACAACTTTTCTCTTTATGCACCCAACTTTGACGTTTCAAAGGACTTCGATCAAATTCTTGGCAGCGAAGGCAAAATATTTTCAGTTCTCTTGCAATAATCAGTACTTGCGAGAGCCAATATAGTGTAAATATTTTGTTTTCATTTATTACGATAATTCCAGTAAAAATACTCCATTTTTTGTCTGTTATGGTAATTTCTTTAGAGATAATATATTTTAAGAAATATTTTTCACTGCAACTGGAATGCCATTACTATTTGTAGTTCAGAAAAATATATTGAGTAACTTTGAAATTGAGGATGTTCACGAAAATTATTATTATTATTATTATTATTATTATTATTATTATTATTATTATTATTATTATTATTATTATTATTATTATTATTATTATTATTATTATTATTATTATTATGTTAGTCTTCAAAATATTTTTCTGCAGGAGTTTGCTTCTTACGTAATTAAACAAAATCTTTTACGTAAACTTTACTTGACTGCGATGTTACCTAAGCAAACACTGCTCTCTCTCTCTCTCTCTCTCTCTCTCTCGTCTCTCTCTCTCTCTCTCTCTCTCTCTCTCTCTCTCTCTCTCTCTTCAAAAAATTAGGATAACATGATAACTGGGTAGATGTTTGTGTACGTATTATGTTTGGATAAACATAAGGTTTATAGTAAAAATGGGTAGGCTACATAAGAGCATTGAGCTCTCTCTCTCTCTCTCTCTCTCTCTCTCTCTCTCTCTCTCTCTCTCTCTCTCTCTCTCTCTCTCTCTCTCTCAATAAAAATTAGTGTAATATGATCTCTGAGTACAATTTCATCTACATATGTTTGGATTAACTTAGGGTATGTAGTAAAACAGTAGGCTACAGGGGAGTCTCTCTCTCTCTCTCTCTCTCTCTCTTTCTCTCTCTCTCTCTCTCTCTCTCTCTCTCTCTCTCTCTCTCTCTCTCTCTCTCTCTCTCTCTCTCTCTTAATAAAAATTAAAATAACATGATCTCTGAATACAATTATGTGTACATATGAATCCAAAAATAGGTTTGCAGTAGCGAGAGAGAGGAGAGAGAGAGAGAGAGAGAGAGAGAGAGAGAGAGAGAGAGAGAGAGAGAGAGAGGAGAGAGAGAGAGAGAGAACTTGAATGAACTTCATACCTATTACCAAAAAGAAATATGACCTCGAGATTCTTTTCAGTCAAGAAATGAAGCGAATCCGAAAACCTTTTTCTCCTCATTTCGAGAGAGAAAAAAGAAACTCCTTCTCACTCCGGTCGACTTAATCTCATCAGAGCCCGCTTTCATTGCGACCAAAGACGTCGAGAGAGATATTGCCTGGGCCTTTCCCTTTAGAGGAACCGAGGCTTTAAGCATTTCCGCTAAACTTCGGGGGCGGAAGGTTACTTCGACGTCACCTTCTGAGGATTCCTCTTTGATAATGGACTGGATGACGCCCTTATCGTTTCTAATTGCTGCCTGAAAGGATTTCTACAGAGGAAGAGACACTGATTGATTGCAGCCTTGTGGGAGCTGGTAGAGAGAGAGAGAGAGAGAGAGAGAGAGAGAGGAGAGAGAGAGAGAGAGAGAGAGAGAGAGAGAGAGAGAGAGAGAGATAACATTATTAGGTAGTTTTGCAATTGAATTATTATTATTATTATTATTATTATTATTATTATTATTATTATTATTATTATTATTATTATTATTATTATTATTATTATCAGCTAAGCTACAAGCCCAGTTAGAAAAGCAAGATGCTACAAGCTCAAGTAAAATTTTGGTAAGAATAAAAAAGAAGTATATAACATATGTTAAATATCTGAAAGGAAACAAGCCCTTGTCGCTTCAAAAACAAATACGATTTGAATATTTCTTAATCTTTATGGCTCAGTACCGCCCCAGGACTCCTGGCTGCTGGGAGGAAGGACGCTGGTTAATGGTATGACACTTTAACATATGAACTATGGTCTAAGCGATGTCAGCAGGGCAGCCGGTATGACTAAGGTCTTCCCCTACGCCAAAGTAAAGTTTTTCAATGAAGGCAGCCGTGCTTACCGCATGCAAACCGAAGAAAAAAAGTTAAAAGAATATCATTGACTCCTTCATTAAATATGTTAACATTTCTCAGGGCAAGGAATCTATTTAAACAAGATTAACAAACACATTTAACGACCCATTCCACTCCAAAAACCACACACAGAAAGTCCTCACCTTATAGGCTTAATTGGTTCCAAGAAATTGTTTATAGGTCGAATTCTTTTAAACCTTGGCCTAGTGTAGGCCTAACCTGAATTCCAGGCCTATGATTTCCAGCTACAAACGTCAACAAATAGTCGGTATTCATATGAATTAGATATCAGGTTATTACAAATATCGTTGTGCTCACTGTATCGAATGATATAATATTGTTTTGTTACAGTATTTATTTACTGTATCTTTGTTATTTTCAGTTGGATTTGTGTTTGTATCTGGGAATGTTAGTAAAGTAAAATGTTTGTAAGTAGAATGATTGTGCGGAGAATGTTTGTAAGTCG
>NC_090748.1:102707437-102709937 GCF_036898095.1 Palaemon carinicauda
AGATTCTTTTCAGTCACGAAATGAAGCGAATCCAAAAACCTTTTTCTCCTCATTTTGAGAGAAAAAAAAACTCCTTCTCCTCACTCCGGCCGACTTAATCTCATCAGAGCCCCGCTTTCATTGCGACCCAAAGACGTCGAGGGAGATATTGCCGGGGCCTTTCCCTTTAGAGGAACCGAGGCTTTAAGCATTTCCGCTAAACTTCGGGGGCGGAAGGTTATACTTCGACGTCACCTTCCGAGGATTCCTCTTTGATAATGGAGTGGATGACGCCCTTATCGTTTCTAATTGCTGCCTGGAAGGATTTCTACAGAGGAAGAGACACTGATTGATGGTAGCCTTGTGGGAGAGAGAGAGAGAGAGAGAGAGAGAGAGAGAGAGAGGGGTGGGGGGGAAGGGTAGCCATATCCCCTTCCAAGGAGAGAGAGAGAGAGAGAGAGAGAGAGAGAGAGAGAGAGGGAGGAGGGATAGCCATATCCCTTTCCAAGGAGAGAGAGAGAGAGAGAGAGAGAGAGAGAGAGGGAGAGAGAGAGAGATAGAGAAAGAGGGGGGGGGGGGTATTGTAGCTGTAAACTACAAACTTATCGTTTCTAAAAACTCCCAATGTTGTGAAATATTTTCTTTCTGTACTTTCACCCCAACAGATAATATTATTAGGTAGTTTTGCCAATCGAATTTCCCAAATTATACAATTATTATTATTCTTATTATTATTATTATTATTATTATTATTATTATTATTATTATTATTATTACTAGCTACAACCCCAGTTGGAAAAATAAGATGCTACAAGCTCAAGTAAAATTTTGGTAAGAAAAAAAGAGAAATATATAACATATGTTAAAGATCTGAAAGGAAACTTAAGCGCTTGTCGCTTCAAAAAATAAAAAAAAAATACAATTTGAGTAATTCTTAATCTTTATGGCTCAGTACCGCGCCAGGACTCCTCGCTGCTGGGAGGAAGGACGCTGGTGACTGGTACACAGGAAGATATGCTACTGGGGGTCTAAAGCGATGGCAGGCAGGGCAGCCGATCGGGATTAAGGTCTTCCCAAAAGCAAAGTTTTTCAATGAAAGCAGCCGTGCTTGCCTTATGTAAATAAAAAAAAAAAAAGAATATCACTGACTTCTTCATTAATACGTTAACATTTCTCAGCGCAAGGAATCTATTAAACCGATGATAAGATTAACAAACACTCATTAACATTTAAACGACCCATTCCACTCCAAAAACGACATACAGAAAGTCCTCGTCTTACAAACTTAATTGGTTCCAAGAAGCTGCTTGTAAGTCGAAATCTTTTAAACCTTGGCCTAGTGTAGGCCTAACCTGAATTCCAGGCCTATGATTTCCAAATACAAAAGTCATCAAATAGTCGGGGTTTCATATTAAATATCAGGTTATTACAACTGTCATTTTGCTTATAGTATTAGATGATATAATATTGTTTTATTATAATATTTATTTATCTTATCTTTGTCATTTCCAGTTAGATTTATTTTTGTATCTGTGAATGTTTGTAAGTAGAATGTTTTTTAAGCCGAATATTTGTTAGTAGAATGTTTATAAGTAGACTGTTTGAAAGTCGAATATTTGCATATCCGATGTTTGTAAGTCGAATATTTGTAAGTCGAGAGCCTACTGTAATTAAACAACCTAAAATGATGACTTGGAAAGACCTCCAGCAACAGCGTCATCGATTTGCCGAACGTAAGTACCTCACAAGTGACAGGCAATGCATTCCCGTATAATTGACAGGCAATGTATTCCGGTATTCCCAGTGGGAATCACTTCAGGAGGGAACATACGATTACAACTATAAATCATTCCCGGTGATTCCAGTTCTCAGATTTGAAGGGAAACTGCCCACCCTGCTTTGCATGACTGATACTTCTGCGAAACATGCGAAATGTTGCAAATTTTCGAGCAGATACTCAGTCCGAGGATCAGGATTTCCTCATGTCGAAGTTCACTTATTCGTTTTTCAATTTGCTCATTTCCTTGGGTGGAGAGGGGGCATTAGCAACATTCTTTCTCAGTTCGGTAAGAATTAGTTCTTGACATGAATAATAATGACGATAGAAATAATAATAATGGTAATTGTAATGGGGTTTCTGACATAATATCTGTTATCAGAACAAGGTATGCTAGACTATAGTCAATTTTTTTTTAATGAGGCGCATTTGCACTGACTCGCAAGGGTGCCATTTTAGCTTGGAAAAGTTTCATACCCGCTGATTGGTTAGAATTATTTTGTCCAACCAATCAGCGATTAGGAAACTTTTCGGAGCTAAAAGGGCATCTTCAAGTCAGTGCAAATGCGCTTCATTTAAAAAATGACTATAGTTATTCCAGTAAAAAGATATAAAAGCAACATTTAATTATCCTATTTAAGGTTTAATTAAGGTTTAGGTTGATGCCAAACCGAACCAAACTCTGTAGAGAACCTGAATGTTTTTTTTTTCTTTTTAATGTTTGGAAATGTTTTCAGTAAAACA
>NC_090748.1:102712437-102714937 GCF_036898095.1 Palaemon carinicauda
TCGGTGACGTTGGTGGAATTAAGAAAGTCTCTCTGGAGACTCAAGAAGAAAGTGGAAAAATCTAATTTTTTTTTCTGAACATTTTTTGTTTATGAACGTTCCTGTTTTTTTCTTTTCCCTTTTCCAATGTTTGAGGCTCAACCCCCTTCAGGGAAATTGCCTCAAAAGGGGACTGTCCATCTGTCTGTCCCTCCCGTCACAATTGAAACTCCTTCGTAAGTCTTCTGTCATTTTCCCAATTTGACCAGTTTGTCTAATTTAATTTATTTTTTTTCGTTATTTTTTTTTTTTTTTTGCTTATAAACGCTCCTGTTTTCTTCTTTTCCTTTATTTTCCCAAATGATTAAGACCCAACCTCCGCAGAGCATAGCCTCCAAGGAGCCTGGCCATCGTCCTGTCTATCCCTCCCGTCCCAAGTGAAACTCATTCGTAAGTCTTTTGTCATTTTCCCAACTTGACCCCGTTGTTTAATTCAATTTATTTTTTAAATTTTCGGTTATGAACTCTCCTATTTTTTTTTTTCGTTTCCTTCCTTTCCCAAATGATTGAGACCCAACCCCTTCAGAGCGTTGCCCTCCAAAGGATCTGTCCAACGTCTGTCTATCCCCTCCCATCGCAATGGAAACTCCCTCGTAAGTCTTCTGTCATTTCCTCAACTTGACCCTTTAGACAGAGCGAGATTTCCCTCCATTTTGAATATAAATCTTCGACTTTCCTTCTTACTCTATTCAGAAGAGGAAGGACACAAAAGGGAATAATCCTTTTTTTTTTTTTTTTTGTTATTTTCCTATTGTTCAAGATTCTGCTGAGGTCTCGAAATAGGATTAAATGAACGGCGGTTCCATCAAAGCGAACCAGATGATCATCCTTGTTAGCTAACGAGATCTCTGTCTCTTTCCCCTTCCGGATTGTTACTCAGGACCCTAAATCCTCCTTCCTGATTATCACTGAGGGTTCCAATCCTTTCTCTTCCTCCTCCCCCTCCTCTTCTTCTTCTTCTTCTTCTTCTTCTTCTTCTTCTTCTTCTTCTTCTTCTACTTCTTCTTCTTCTTCTTCTTTTCTTTTTCTTCTTCTTCTTCTTTGTAGTTCTCGTCTTTTCAAAAGAGTTTTTATCATCTAAATATTCCTTTTTTAAGGAGAATATAGGAACAAAGGATCGCAAAATTCATTTGTTCTCTTTTTTTTTTATTCATAAAAGACAATTTTTGGTAAAGAACATATATACCTTATCTATCAATATATAATATAATTAACATGTTATGATGTTACTAAGACTATAGTTTTTCGTATCAAATGTTTCCACGCTACATATTTTTCCTAATATAACAATTTATTTACATATAAAATGTGTAAAGAATACAAATAAAATTGTTATAGTTGGAAAAATATGTAGGCATCAAGACTTGTTTTTTTTTTATCTTTTATTATGAAATACACATTTACAATCTTACAATTCACAACATGCATACATCATAGTATATTTGCATTAATACATTAAGACATTTGATAAAAATACAGTTCCACTAATTATTAAAACTTTTCCTTTGTGTTCATTTAAAAAAACTCTTAAACGCAATATCTTAATCCTCTCTTTAGCGTATTTAAACAAATGCATTAAGAAATTTGATAAAATCACAGTTTCACTAACTATTAAAACTTTTCCTTTGCGTTCATTTAAAAAAACTCTTAAACGCAATATCTTAATAAGACATTTGATAAAACCACAGGTCTCTTTAACTATTAAAACTTTTCCTTTGCATTCATTTAAAAAATTCTTAAACGCAATATCTTAATCTCCTCTTTAGCATATTTTTACAAATGCATTAAGACATTTGATAAGATCACAGACTCACTAACTATTAAAACGTTTCCTTTGCGTTCATTTAAAAAAACTTAAACGCAATATCTTAATAAAACATTTGATAAAATCACAGTCTCATTAACTATTAAAACTTTTCCTTTGCATTCATTTAAAAAATTCTTAAACGCAATATCTTAATCTCCTCTTTAGCATATATTTACAAATGCATTAAGACATTTGATAAGATCACAGACTCACTAACTATTAAAACGTTTCCTTTGCGTTCATTTAAAAAAACTTAAACGCAATATCTTAATAAGACATTTGATAAAATCACAGTCTCATTAACTATTAAAACTTTTCCTTTGCATTCATTTAAAAAATTCTTAAACGCAATATCTTAATCTCCTCTTTAGCATATTTTTACAAATGCATTAAGACATTTGATAAGATCACAGACTCACTAACTATTAAAACGTTTCCTTTGCGTTCATTTAAAAAAACTTAAACGCAATATCTTAATAAGACATTTGATAAAATCACAGTCTCATTAACTATTAAAACTTTTCCTTTGCATTCATTTAAAAAATTCTTAAACGCAATATCTTAATCTCCTCTTTAGCATATTTTTACAAATGCATTAAGACATTTGATAAGATCACAGATTCACTAACTATTAAAACGTTTCCTTTGCGTTCA
>NC_090748.1:102722437-102744937 GCF_036898095.1 Palaemon carinicauda
ATATATATATATATATATATATGTATACATAAATACATATATATATATATATATATATATATGTATATATATATATATATATATATACATTATATATGTATATATATAATTATATATATACATATATATATAATTACATATATACATATATAAATAAACAAATATATATATATATATATATATATACACCAAACGTTTAACTGGGCTCCACAAGGCACAAGAAGAGTTGGATGACCCAGGCCTATAAGGTTGAGGACCATGAAGCGTGAAGTAAGAGGTGATAAATGGAGAGAGAGAGAGAGAGAGAGAGAGAGAGAGAGAGAGAGAGAGAGAGAGAATAAGCTGATTACCCTAAACCAGAGTTTGTCATGAATTTCTCAGAGTCAAAGCTGGGGAATGGAAATGTCATTTCCATCAAAGGTCATTTCTTTTCTCCAGCTTTCTTCTTATCGTTCGCTCACCAAATGGATTTGGGAGGGGAGAACTGTCGGCGAAGAAGAAGAATTTTGTTATGGATTGAGTCTCTGTCAGAGGACGGAACAGATCTGGAGAGAGAGAGAGAGAGAGAGAGAGAGAGAGAGAGAGAGAGAGAGATATTAGAAAATATTGTCCTGCCAAACCCTGTTATCATTTTTTAAAACAATGTATTTTACCTGTTTAAGATAATCATATACACACAAATGAAAATAAAAATATATACGTTAACAAAAGTCTCTCTCTCTCTCTCTCTCTCTCTCTCTCTCTCTAGAGGTCCACACCAGGCTTCACATACAGTTTTAAATCTCATAATACATGAGCAATTATTTTTGCCAACATAAGACAAGTTTGTTTTAACGCAGCATACCAACCACCTTTGTCTCTCTCTCTCTCTCTCTCTCTCTCTCTCTCTCTACGTTTACCAGAAGTCCACACCAGGCTTCTAATACAATTTCATAACTTTAAATACTTGGGCAACATAAAGCCAACTTACTTTAAACCGGCCTAACAACGATCTCTCTCTCTCTCTCTCTCTCTCTCTCTCTCTCTCTCTCTCTCTCTCTCTATTAAAGTTTCTGCAGAAACTAATTCGTGGTTAAGACAGTTAAGAACTTCCGGAAATCCGCACCGCTAGGACAGGCTCAGTCAGCTTTCTCATCAAAGGAGAAATCAATAATGAATAGCAACGCTTCAATGCTTGATGATGATTTCATGAATTGCATGAAATGCATGAATTAATTTTGCAATATCATTACTATTCATAGAAATAATTACTGCTTACGTCAAAGTCTTACGAAAGTCTTATGAAATATACATAACAGACTTATACCTACATGAGAGGAACTCATCTTGAGAGCTGGCTATTCACCGCTTCAATGCACATATGAAAATGTAAATAGAATTCAAGAAATTGAATAAGTATTATTCTGAGTTTGTGAAAGTGGAAGGTTTTGCCAGTCTGGTCTTAGACAGTAGTTTGAGTTCTCTTCAGCCTTCGGTTCAAGTTTCCAGTTCGAAAGAGAAGACTAATTTATCATCTTTTATTTATTTAGCTATTCATTTCCATCTGTTCATTATTATTATTATTATTATTATTATTATTATTACATGTAAGTTTCTATGGTTGTGGTAGCCTATTGGAAACGTCCCTTCTGCGATCTGCTGGACTGGGGTTCGAGACCCGCCTCAAGATCGATAGTTTTTCTTGTAGTGTCTTCAACCTCACCATCCTTGTATGAGGACAGGGTGTTTTGTGAGCTACAATCGTTAAATAAAATTATTTAATGTTAAAATGTGTATATGAATCTTTGTATGTATGATTGCTTGGTATGTGTATATATATATATATATATATATATATGTTTGCTGTATAGGGCATATATATAAATATATGAATATATATATATATATATATATATATTGTATATATACACAGTATATATATATATATATATATATATACATAAAATATTCTTCTCTGTCTCTCTCTCTCTCTCTCTCTCTCTCTCTCTCTCTCTCCGAACAGCAAACGAGCTGTGATGACGATATTTCTGTCCGTTTATTTCTCTTCAATCACTCTCATATCCACACACACACGTTATCAGTTTGGCAAAAGCAATAGCAATTTCCAGTCTCCTATTGCCTGGTCACGGTCTGTTGATCGTTATGGAAGCTGGTCTTCTTCGGTGGGTTATTGCCATGTTCTGACATCAATGGAGCCAGGCATGATGGGAAAGCCAACAGCACTTTCATAGGACGTTGATCATTCTATGTTGTTTTGATTTGATTATTCATATGACACATGATTCTACATTGTCTTAGTCTGATTATTAATATGACGCTGATCATTCTACGTTGCCTTGATCTGATTATGAATATGACGCTGATCATGCTATGTTGTCTTAATCTGATTATTAAAATGACGCTGATCATTCTATGTTGTCTTAACCTGATTATTAATATGACGATGATGACTCTATATTGTCTTAATCTGGTTATTAATACGACGCTGATCATTATACGTTGTCTTAGTCTGATTATTCATACGAATTGATCATTCTATGCTGTCTTAATCTGATTATTCGTTGATTTATACTACTTTTTTATCATCATGCACAAAAGCAACTTTTTTTCTCCTGGCGAAGAATCCTGAAAATGTTTATTCCATGAGAATTTTCTGCTGATAATTCCCAACTAAAAGAAATGCTCATCAAATGTGGCATTATGTTGGTAGATTTTAAAACATCGAAGGTAAGGCACTGTTAATAGTCTTGAGTAATTAAAAGCATCTTTTACGAAAAAAAAACACTTACAGCGTGTAGTTGCTGATAAGAACCTTAAAGTTGCTCTTTGTTGATTATTATTTTTATGTATTGTGATTTTGAATGTCAATAACAACAAACAGTTGGAACACAGAGACGTTATTCACTTTAGTTTTCAATGACTGAATTGGCTTCCAATTTCATATCTTTATCTGAAGAGAGAGAGAGAGAGAGAGAGAGAGAGAGAGAGAGAGAGAGAGAGAGTTACAAGGAGTTATATGTTTCAAAGATTTTTTAGTCCATCCGCGGAGACTCCATTTGCTCTATGGTAAAGCGATTTAGTTTAAGCATTTAGAGAGTTCTTATGATCTTGTCTAACTTATTCTTGAACTTGTTTACCGTGTTACTGTTTATTGTAAAGAGAGAGAGAGCGAGACAGAGAGAGAGAGAGAGAGAGAGAGAGAGAGAGAGAGAGGGTTGGCAAGCTGGTTTAAAGTAAATTGGCTTTAGGCTAGCCAAGTATTATTAGATACGAAATTGTACTTGGAGCCTGGTGGGATCTCTAGTCCCTGGTCAACATATGTATATATATATATATATATAGAGAGAGAGAGAGAGAGAGAGAGAGAGAGAGAGAGAGAGAGAGAGAGAGCGTCTTCAATATGCTATTAGTATTTAGATTAAAATTGTCATACCTACTTAAGATATCCATAGGTAAATTCCTTGCTTCATTATTTAAGAATACAAATACGAGGTTCCTTAAAGTGTACCTGAAAGAAAAGAAGAGAGAGAGAGAGAGAGAGAGAGAGAGAGAGAGAGAGAGAGAGAGAGTGTTTTCAATATGCTATTAGTATTTAGATTAAAATTGTCATACCTACTTAAGATATCCATAGGTAAATTTCTTGCTTCATTATTTAAGAATACAAATACGAGGTTCCTTAGAGTGTACCTGAAAGAAAAGAAGAGAGAGAGAGAGAGAGAGAGAGAGAGAGAGAGAGGGTTGAAAAATATTTGAAGATATTCATTGATTTACACCTTCCCATATCTAGAAATCTATCTCAGAGTGACTCATTTCATCTGGTTACCAACAGGAGGTAAACTGTTCTTTATTCCGCTATTTCCAGAGATACCACCTCTAGCCGCAAATATGAATTCCAGGTACGCGAACAAGTCCAGAGCTCTTAGTCTACATTTATGGAATTCCAGACTTACGGCCGCGTCCATAACTCTTGGCTGAACTACCGAGTTCCAGACTTTGAATGCATTCACATATTTAGTCTGGAATTAAGAGAATGTTTATTGTTACTTTGGTTTGGCTGTTTCAACATCGATTTGGGCATAGAAGTCACACGAGATAAATAAAAGTTTGTTCTGTAATGGTATTGAATTAATTTTTTTGTTGAGGTGAAAATGTAATCTTTTTAATTTTCTGCAATTTAATCTCATTTGTTATTTACTAGAAAGATTAAAAATTCGAATTATTTGATCTGTTTATGATAATTAAAAGATATTCACTTAGCTCTGTATCCTTCATAGTAAATGTTTTACATGGACTTAATATCAAGTCCTATTTTGGGTTTTGGTAGCCTATTGAAAACGGCTCTGCCTGGCGATCTGATGGGCTAGGCTTCTAGTACCGCCCAAGTTCGATATTTAAAATGTTGTGTGCAATCTCACCATTCTTGTGAGAAAGGGACAGAGGGTTTGGGGAAACCTATAGGTCTACTTACTGATTCATCAGCAGCCATTACCTGGCCCTCCCTGGTCCTAACTTGATGGAAAAGTGGGTTGGGCGCTGATCGATGCCATGTTTCTTGATTCTGCCATTCATGAGTGACCTTTAAACCTTCAAACCTGTCATAAATATATTATTATTAAGGTTATTAATTTCATCAACATGTGAGCCTAAAAAGTGAAATGATCAGAAACGGAACGTCTGTGTAAATATTCTAATACTAGAAGAGGTTATTTGCATCAAGCGTACGCTTTGAGGATCTTTCTCATTGAGATTACGCTTTGAGGATCTTTCTCATTAAGGTTACACTTTGAGGATCTTTCTCATTGAGATTACGCTTTGAGGATCTTTCTCATCAAGGTTACACTTTGAGGATTGTTCTCATCAGGTCACGTTTTGAGGATCTTTCTCATAAAGGTTAAGCTTTGAGGATTTTTCTCATCAAGGTTATGCTTTGAGAACTTTCTCATCAAGGTTACGCTTTGAGGATCTTTCTCATAAAGGTTACGCTTTGAGGATCTTTCTCACTAAGGTTATGCTTTGAGGATCTCTCTCATCAAGGTTACACTTTGAGGATCTTTCTATATATTTCTTCCTCGAAGTTAATCTCTAGGGTTCAAAATCTTGCAGTTTATTTATATCTCTTTCTCTATATATGAGAGTAATATATAAATACATCGCCACTCCCTTTCCCTCTCCCTATACACATACAGCATAGGGGATAGGATAGGTGGGGGAGGGAAGGGGGGAATTAGGATTTTAGAAGGATTTGGAGGGTAAAGTGTTGAAATGAAGTACAGTGGGAGATGAAAAGATTGGGGCAGACCAATAGCTCTTTTTTTGCAGGTTTTATTTTGTGCTAACATCCTGCCTTGTGGACTACCAGGACTTGATTTCTCTTGCCAGCCTCCGTGGGATTTATGTGTTCATGATTATTCCTTTTCTGGGGACTGGAACGTAAAATTCTCATAATACTGGAAAACTATCATTACCTCCGCCAACGAGGCTGGAAGGTTTTGGTTTCGCCGTGTTTGTGTGTTTGTGCATGTGTGTTTGTTTATGAACAGCTTCCTGGCCGCAATTTTAATCGTATAGTAATGAAATTTCCAGGGATTAACTGCCATGTAAAAAGCTGGAAATAATTAAATTTTGGAAGGTCAAGGTCAAAGATCAATGTCATGGACAAGCAAAATGTCCAATCAGCCGTAAGTTTGGACATCGTTTTCACAAAGATTTCAAACATGGTTCATATTTGAGTGTAGGAAAATCCACGCTAAATAATACAGGTAAAGGTCAAGGTCAAGATCTAGCAAAATATAGAAAAATAATCTGCCACGGCGGAGGTCTGCGCTCTACTGCGTGCCCCTCTAGTTGTTCATAATTCATACAGTATTTTCCAACCAGCGTTTCCTCCAAGAACGTAAACACCTTGAGAATTGTTTTTCAGTTTTGATTTTTGATAAAAGCTACAATCTATCCTTCCGGTTGAAAGAATATTAATTAGAAATTAGATTCTTCACGAGAAAACAGAAAAAATTCACTTTCGGAGAATAAATTCAGCCAGGAAAAGCATTCTTGAATTATTGCTTAATTAAGAGGGATATATTTCATGGTCTGGAACTTCTTGGCATTTTGCGAACACAGCAATTTGCTATCCCTGATTCTTTAGGTTAGGAGATAATGAACCTTCTGTTTTTAAACAACTTATACACTGGCGCAGAGAGAGAGAGAGAGAGAGAGAGAGAGAGAGAGAGAGAGAGAGAAATATTTTAGAATATGCATTGGTTTACATCACTCTTATTATTATTATTATTATTATTATTATTATTATTATTATTATTATTATTATTGCATGCTAAGCTACAAGCATTAGTTGGAAAAGCAGAATAACTAGAAACCGTGTAATTAATCTCTTTGCAGAAACTAAAAGTGGATTTTCACATTATTTTCTGTTCAATGTGTCAGTCATTGTGGATTTTGGGCTAATTTTCTATTCAATAAATCAGATATAGTTGATTTTCAGCTTATTTTCTGTTTAATGTATCTGAGTCATCGTTGATTCTCAGTTTATTTTCTGTCAATGTATCAGTCATCGTTGATTTTCACCTTATTTTCTGGTCAATGTATCAGAGTCATCGTTGATTTTCAGCTTATTTTCTGTTCAATGTATCAGAGTCATCGTTAATTTTCAGCTTATTTTCTGTTCAATGTATCAGAGTCATCGTTGATTTTAAGCTTATTTTATGGTTAGTGTATCAGTCATTGTTGATTATAGTTGATTTTCAGCTTATTTCCTTTTCAATTAACCAGAATCAACGTGAATTTTCAGCTCATTTTATAATACATTACGTATCTAATTTTTACCCGCCATCCCCCCTTTTGCATTATCTTTAATCTATTTCCCTTCTGCTCACCACCTTGGCAACCACACCCGTCGCCTCCTGGGCAAATGAAAGCCAGTTTGGGTGTTCCTGCATCATTCATGTTGACTCTCAGTCCAATCTTCAGAGTCTTGGGTAAATAAACACCCCTCCCCTCAAAGTCCCCCTTTCGTTTTGTTTATCCCTTTAATATTTTTCCTACAACTGTACTATCCTCTGTAACGAGCTGCCTTTCTTTCTGTAAATACATACTGGTACAAACGTCCATTGTATATTTCGAGGAAGTTCGCCTCTGGTTTCGTGGATAAATTCTCCTTATTTATTCATACGTATTCATCCTCTCAGGTTTTTTTTTATATATATAAATTCTCCCTAAATTTATCTTATGTAACGAGGTGCCTTCCTTTCGGCAAAAACCCCACTGGCGTCCACCTGTATATTTCGAGAAAGTTCGCCTCTGGTTTTCGTGGATAAATTCTTCTTATTTATTCATACGTATTCATCCTCTCAGGTTTTTTTTTCATATAACTTCTCTCCATATTTTTAGGTTGGTTTTCTTTTCTCCAGAGCTTTTCATTAATTGCTTGTCTGTGTTTACTCTTATCTTTTTGGACCGGTTGGCATTTTATTTTTTTATTTATAAAATAATTTATATTTTTATTTAACGTTGTTTTATTCCACTATTCTTATCGAAATATATTACTACAGCGTTAATTTTTTTTTATCCATAGACAGACAGAATATATGCCTATGTTTACATACACACACATGCATATATATATATATATATATGTATGTATATATATATACATATATATATATGTATGTGTATATATATATATATATATATGCAAGTGGACTTCAAATAATCCCTTTTTCCATCCTTAGACATATTTTAGTCATCCCCTTCCTATATTTTTATACCCACATAGATTCTCAACTTTCCTAAGACCACATTGCAGAATATTGAGAACTCTCCATCTACTTTTTTCTTTAAGGGTAACGAAGAATTTCTTCTGTGCTCTTATCTCTTATTTATAATCTGTGCCTTTACCTAATTATATATGAAGGCATATTTTCATACTTTCCTTCCATTATTATATATTTATATCATAAATGGTGGTTCTGTTTTCAATTATTATTATTATTATTATTATTATCATTATTATTATGGCAAAGAATTGCCTAGCACAACTGGAAAAACATGAAAAGGAAAGAATGAAAGCGCGTCTAAAGCCAGAATAGAACTTAACACCTGTAAACTCTTCACGCGAAATTGTGTATTCAAGTATCCGCGAACCGCGAATAGCAGATTCACCTCGTAACATTCGAGTTTAAGGCAATTCAAGTAACCGCGATAAACCGGGAATCGCGGATAGCGAGTTCACCTCGCAACCTTCGCGTTTAAGAGAAAGGAACTGGAAAACCAAAGCACTAATTCCATCATAGGAAGGTGTGTTTATTTGCTCATAACATAGTCTGGGGATAAGATGATCAACAGAGCTCAAGGTAATGTAGCTCGTGTTCAAGGAGAATTATTCCGCTCTGTTGATGCTTGCGAAATGTGAACCTCTTCTGATGTGTTCTGGATTCCGTAATGCCTGCGATCTCTCGTCTCCTTAGCTTTTCGATTTCATGATGCAGAATTGAAGTGATGAATATCATTCTTGTGTTAATGTTTATTACACATAAGGAGGCAATTGTATGTTATAATCATGTAAAATTAATGGAGTTTTTGAGATATTGTGAAAAATGAATAAAGAGTAAAAATTAAGGATGATAAAGTTATACAATATAATATGGACTTGGCGGGGTTTCCAAGGATATATATATATATATATATGTGTGTGTGTGTGTATATGTATATATATATACATATATATATATATATATATCTATATACATATATATATATATATATATATACATATATATATCTATATACATATATATATATATATATATATGTGTGTGTGTGTGTGTGTGTGTGTGTATTTGTTTGTTTGTGTAAGCTATATGTGTGATTGTGAAACGTGTGAATTATGTTTAGGTAAATAATGTTAGTTTTGTCAAAGGTAGATTTACCTTGGTCAAAAACAATTTCATTTTCTTTTTGGAATATTTCCCTGAAATACAGTATACTGCACAATCAGATAGAGTATATCTGAAAGTTTTCATTTTTATCAGCAAAAAAGCAAAACTCGAGAGCTTCATATTGCTGATTAACCTAACACGCCAAAGAGCACTTTCTATTTCTTTACTATCGTGTCAATAAATGCTATGATATCTGTACAAATATTAGATTTTTAATAGCTGTAATACCAATTGCATGAAATGTTACACTAGATTTGATGTATCAATTTATATGTATTGTTTCACCTACAGAAATATAAACGGAAGAGTTATATTAAATATTTATTTTTTTCTCTTGATGATTTATTAAGGGTCAAATATCTATCTTTTTACTTTCTGAATTAAAGTATTGACAATATCTTCACAAAAAGTTAGACAGAATTTTATATACTGTTCAAAATGTAATTTACTTAAAAATCATGAAACTATAACTATACAAATTAATGGTGTCTTTAGATTCGGCTTTTTTATTTATGTAAACTGTATCATTGGAATAACTGTATCTAACTCTGTGTGAACAGTGTTACTCCCACCATTATTTTTTCCAAAGCTCTTCGAGTTGTTACTTGCCTGGCCCTTCCTGACTCTAGCTTAGTCGCTGATCATAAATTATGTATGTATGGTCAGTCTCTAGGGCATTGTCCTGCTTGCTAGGGCAATGTCACTGTCCCTTGCCTCTGCCATTCATGAGCGGTATTTAAACCTTTAAATGGATGACCCTTACATCAGAATATCATATTTAATTTTTATATAATGAAAAGACCACTATTGTTTCATATATAGAATACTAAGATATCATCATCATCATTATCATCATCTCTTACTCCTATTGACACAAAGGGCTTTGGTTAGATTTTGCCAGTCGTGTCCATCTTGAGCTTTTAATTCAATACTTCTTCATTCCTCATCTACTTCACGCTTCATAGTCCTCAGCCATGTAGGACTTGGTCTTCCAACTCTTCTTGTGTGTTGTGGAGCCCAGTTGAAAGATTGGTGAAGAAATCTAATCTAAAAAAAAAAAAAAATTGAAAAATAGAAAAAGAAAATTACTGTTGGGAAAAAAAACTGAAAGAGAGGACCACCCAATTTTATACATGACACGTGCATATATAAAATGATCACTGAAATATTTAAGGGTAAAGTGATAGAATTTTTCCTTTATGATTTTTATAAATATTAATGGAAGAACACTCAAAATAAACGAAAGAGGCCACTTGCGAAAATTGAATAATGTATCATTTTTGTTTTCAAATCCTACAAACAAAGACAAACAGAGGGTCCTGATGATAATTAAAAAAAAAAAAACTTATTTCGGATGAAAAGTAAGTAAAGTTGTTTTTTTTACAATTTATGATACAATACACATAAAAAGACATTAGAATAGAAAGGAAATTCTGCTTACGAAAATAGAATTAAATAAAATAGAATAAAATAAAATAAAATGAAATAGAAAAAATGAAAAATAACGTAAAAAAATATATAATGAAATAAACTAAAAAGATAAAAAAAATTAATATAAAAAGATAATAAAGGTCGTTCTAAGTAATACACGTAAATACTTATAATCAAAATTATTCTAATTATCATTATTATTATCGGATGAGAAGTAGGATTTTTTTTTAATTTATGATACAATACACATAAAATAAAATTGAAATAAATAGGGAATTCCTCTTAAAAAAATAAAATAAAATAGAATGAAATAAAAGGAAATAAGATAAAATAGAATGAAATAAAAGGAAATAAGATAAAATAAAATAAAGTAAAAGTCGTTCTAAGTAATACACGTAAATACTTATAATCAAAATAACTCTTCTTCTTTCTTCCTTGTCTGCATCTTTTCCCACTTCTATGTGGGGTCGATGTGTCTGGTCAGCTTTCTCCATCTACCTCTGTCCTACATATATACATATGATCAGCGCCCAAGCCACCTCTCCACTAGAGCTAGGGCCAGGGAGGGCCAGGCAATGGCTGCTTATGACCCCGCAAATAGACATATAGGCTCCCCCAAAGACTCCATCTTTACCCCAATCTGGTGTTCGCCAGGTAAGGACGTTACCAATAGGCCACCACAACTGCTATTAATGGCAACTATTCCACGAACTGCTGATTTTTACTGAGAAATAAAATCCAATTAACGTTTAATTAAATCGTCCGGCATAAATGAAGAATCAATCGACATTGCCCATTGCAGTAACATTTCGTCATGTTCCATACTCGTATCAATTTCCAATCTCTAATAATTGATACGTTTCTAATTATAGCTGCTTCTTTGTAGATATTAATAGTTTAGTGTAGTATAATTCCATAATCTGAATAGCTACTTATACACTTCGAGTATTTCATTTCATTACCTTTATGGAAAATTTCTTAAACGTAAGTCGTTTTGATGTATTGCTTGGTATCAGAATCATTAATGGAGGTTAATTACCTCGGCCAACGAAGTTGGAAGGAGGTTATGTTTTCTTTCCTGTTTGTGTGTGTGTGTATTTATTTGTGAACAGCTTCCTAGCCACAATTTTAATTGTAGAGTAATAAAACTTACAGGAATTAACTATTACGTAAAAAACTGGAAATTATTAAATTTTGGAAGTTCAAGGTCAAAGGTCAAGGTCACGGTCAAGCACAATGTCCAATTCACGTAATCAGCCATAGGTTTGGACCTCATTGTCAAAGATACGTCAAACTGGTTCACATTTGAGTGTAGGAAACCCCACGCCAATTAATACAGTTTAAGGTCCAAGGTTAAGGTCGAGAAATAACCTACCGCAGCGGAGGTCTGTGCTCTACTGAGTGCTCCTGTAGTTCATAATTTGAATTGTATTAATACCTCCACTTCAATCAAATCTATTGTTTCCTTTAGAAGGCCTTTCAGTTTCAATTTTGTAATGTAATTTTGTAATGTAATATAATTTTTCAATTTGATTATGTAATTATGTAATTTTTATTGTGTATTTTTTCTTTTATTAACATCTTTCCGCTCATATTTTTGGAACTTATGATGATTTTTAATGCGTAATGTATTTACCATCAGACAGTACATTCAATTATTTAGCTAACTTTTTCTTATTGAAGCGTCTTTTATGTACATTTTACGTCTATCACCTAGAATAAGGCAGTTTAATTTCCATAGGAGAAATTCAAATTTTATGATGATTATTTATTTGTATAGTACCATAAGTATTTACTTAAAATTAGATTGACCATGTTTTTTTTTAATTTTGAAAGAGGCATTCCTTTTTTATTAGAATAGTTATTTTATAAAGATAATTTTAATAATAATGATAATTGTAATAATTTCAATAATTTTAATGATAATAATTTCAATAATTTTAATGATAATAATTTCAATAATTTTAATGATAATAATTTCAATGATTTAATAATAACTTTTTCAATCATTTTAATAGTAATATTTTCAATAATTTTAATAATAATAATTTCAATAAATTTAATAATAATAATTTCAATAACTTTAATAATAATAATTTCAATAATTTTAATAATGATTTTAGTAATTTTAATAGTAATAATGATAATCAGAATGATTTTTATTATAAGTATTTACTTATATTATTTAGAACGACCTTTATTTTATTTTATTCTATTTAATTCTATTTTATTTTTGTAAGTGTTTTTTATATGTATTGTATCATAAATTAAAAAAAAAATTATACTTTTCATCTAATATAATCAAAATTATTCTAATTATTATTATTATCGGATGAAAAGTAGGATTTTTTTTAAGAGCTTTATAAAGTAACGTCTTCAAGAGATTTGTAAAATAACGTCTTCGAAAGCTTTATAAAAAAAAAGTCTTCAAGAGCGTTATAAAAAACGTCTTCGAGAGCTTTATAAAATAACGCTTTCAAGAGCTTTATAAAGTGACGTCTTCAAGAGCTTTATGAAATAACGTCTTCAAGATCCTTATAAAGTAACGTCTTCAAGAGCTTTATAAAATAACATCTTCAAGATCTTTATAAAATAACGTCTTCAAGTGCTTTATAAATTAACGTCTTCAAGTGCTTTATAAAATAACGTCTTCAAAAGCTTTATAAAGAAACGTCTTCAAGATCTTTATAAAAAAAAAAAGTCTTCAAGACCTTTATAAAATAACGTCTTCAAGAGCTTTATGAAGTAACGTCTTGAAGAGCTTTATGAAAAACTTCTTCAAGAGCTTTATAAAATAACGGTGATTTAGCTGACAACCGCAGAGAAGACTTCTTTTGCGCCTTTTTTTCTCTTGGAACCTGGAGTAAGGCAATCTCCCGGATCTTGTTCAAATTGTCTCTCATTCCCAATGGAACGAACGTTTTGGAGATTATTTTTATACATCTCTCTCTCTCTCTCTCTCTCTCTCTCTCTCTCTCTCTCTCTCTCTCTCTCTCTCTGTCACCTTTAATCACTGACAGACAAGAAGAAGCAGACTTCTACTAAGAAGGGTTCAATGAAAAACTATAGTTTTTTAAATTGAAAAATACTTACAAAGCTAAGCTTCAAATAAACAAATCGTAACTACATTAAAATGAAACAAAAAGCGAGAAAAAGGAACAAGCAAGCAAGCAAACTTCAAGATATACCAAAGAAAAAAAAAAAACACCAAGCGAATGCAGAAATGCGTCAAAAAAGCGTTGAATGTTTTGTAAGAAATATGTTGGTGAAATATCCTTAGGCTTCTTAATCTTTTCAAGGGGAGAGTTTGAAGTGATTCCCTCTCGGCTAGATTCCCACAGCTTTGTTCTTGAGAATGTAGGTAAAATGAAGTCCTAAATTATGATTCTAAAATTCGCCACGCTTAAAGGCCGCTCATGAATGGCAGAGGCAAAGGACAGTGACATTACCCTATGAAGCAGGACAATGCTATAGAGACAGACCATATATACATATGATCAGCGCCCAAGCCCCCTGCCCACCCAAGTTAGGATTAAGGAAGGCCAGGTAATGGCTGCTGATGACTCAGCAGACAAACCATTATGCTTCCTTAGCTCACAAGGATAGTGAGGTTACAGCTACCAAAGAAACTATCGAGTTTGAGCGGTACTCGAACCCCAGTCTGGCGTTCACCAGTCAGGGACGTTACCACTTCGGCCGGCACAACGTCAGCTGAATAAAATCTGAAGCTTCAGAAATGCTGAGAATTAAGGTAAAATGAATTCCTTCTAAACTATAATTCTAGAATTTTCCACGTCAGGTAAATAAAATCTGAAGCTTCAGAAATGCTGAGAATTAAGGTAAAATGAATTCCTTCTAAACTATAATTCTAGAACTTGCCACGTCAGGTAAATAAAATCTGAAGCTTCAGAAATGCTGAGAATAAAGGTAAAATAAACTCCTTCTAAACTATAATTCTAGAACTTGCCACGTCAGATAAATAAAATCTGAAGCTTCAGAAATGCTGAGAATAAAGGTAAAATAAACTCCTTCTAAACTATAATTCTAGAACTTGCCACGTCAGATAAATAAAATCTGAAGCTTCAGAAATGCTGAGAATAAAGGTAAAATAAACTCCTTCTAAACTATAATTCTAGAACTTGCCACGTCAGATAAATAAAATCTGAAGCTTCAGAAATGCTGAGAATAAAGGTAAAATAAACTCCTTCTAAACTATAATTCTAGAACTTGCCACGTCAGATAAATAAAATCTGAAGCTTCAGAAATGCTGAGAATAAAGGTAAAATAAACTCCTTCTAAACTATAATTCTAGAACTTGCCACGTCAGATAAATAAAATCTGAAGCTTCAGAAATGCTGAGAATAAAGGTAAAATGAACTCCTTCTAAACTATAATTCTAGAACTTGCCACGTCAGATAAATAAAATCTGAAGCTTCAGAAATGCTGAGAATAAAGGTAAAATGAACTCCTTCTAAACTATAATTCTAGAACTTGCCACGTCAGATAAATAAAATCTGAAGCTTCAGAAATGCTGAGAATAAAGGTAAAATGAACTCCTTCTAAACTATAATTCTAGAACTTGCCACGTCAGATAAATAAAATCTGAAGCTTCAGAAATGCTGAGAATAAAGGTAAAATAAACTCCTTCTAAACTATAATTCTAGAATTTTCCACGTCAGGTAAATAAAACCTGAAGCTTCAGAAATGCTGAGAATTAAGGTAAAATGAATTCCTTCTATATTATAATTCTAGAATTTGCCACGTCAGATAAATAAAACCTGAAGCTTCAGAAATGCTGAGAATTAATGTAAAATAAACTCCTTCTAAACTATAATTCTAGAACTTGCCACGTCAGATAAATAAAATCTGAAGCTTCAGAAATGCTGAGAATAAAGGTAAAATAAACTCCTTCTAAACTATAATTCTAGAACTTGCCACGTCAGATAAATAAAATCTGAAGCTTCAGAAATGCTGAGAATAAAGGTAAAATGAACTCCTTCTAAACTATAATAACTATAATTCTAGAACTTGCCACGTCAGATAAATAAAATCTGAAGCTTCAGAAATGCTGAGAATAAAGGTAAAATGAACTCCTTCTAAACTATAATTCTAGAACTTGCCACGTCAGATAAATAAAATCTGAAGCTTCAGAAATGCTGAGAATAAAGGTAAAATGAACTCCTTCTAAACTATAATTCTAGAACTTGCCACGTCAGATAAATAAAATCTGAAGCTTCAGAAATGCTGAGAATAAAGGTAAAATGAACTCCTTCTAAACTATAATTCTAGAATTTTCCACGTCAGGTAAATAAAATCTGAAGCTTCAGAAATGCTGAGAATTAAGGTAAAATGAATTCCTTCTATATTATAATTCTAGAATTTGCGACGTCAGATAAATAAAACCTGAAGCTTCAGAAATGCTGAGAATTAATGTAAAATAAACTCCTTCTAAACTATAATTCTAGAATTTGCCACGTCAGATAAATAAAACCTGAAGCTTCAGAAATGCTGAGAATAAAGGTAAAATAAACTCCTTCTAAACTATAATTCTAGAACTTGCCACGTCAGATAAATAAAATCTGAAGCTTCAGAAATGCTGAGAATAAAGGTAAAATAAACTCCTTCTAAACTATAATTCTAGAACTTGCCACGTCAGATAAATAAAATCTGAAGCTTCAGAAATGCTGAGAATAAAGGTAAAATAAACTCCTTCTAAACTATAATTCTAGAACTTGCCACGTCAGATAAATAAAATCTGAAGCTTCAGAAATGCTGAGAATAAAGGTAAAATAAACTCCTTCTAAACTATAATTTTAGAACTTGCCACGTCAGATAAATAAAATCTGAAGCTTCAGAAATGCTGAGAATAAAGGTAAAATAAACTCCTTCTAAACTATAATTCTAGAACTTGCCACGTCAGATAAATAAAATCTGAAGCTTCAGAAATGCTGAGAATAAAGGTAAAATAAACTCCTTCTAAACTATAATTCTAGAACTTGCCACGTCAGATAAATAAAATCTGAAGCTTCAGAAATGCTGAGAATAAAGGTAAAATAAACTCCTTCTAAACTATAATTCTAGAACTTGCCACGTCAGATAAATAAAATCTGAAGCTTCAGAAATGCTGAGAATAAAGGTAAAATAAACTGCTTCTAAACTATAATTCTAGAACTTGCCACGTCAGATAAATAAAATCTGAAGCTTCAGAAATGCTGAGAATAAAGGTAAAATAAACTCCTTCTAAACTATAATTCTAGAACTTGCCACGTCAGATAAATAAAATCTGAAGCTTCAGAAATGCTGAGAATTAAGGTAAAATGAACTCCTTCTAAACTATAATTCTAGAACTTGCCACGTCAGGTAAATAAAATCTGAAGCTTCAGAAATGCTGATAATTAAGGTAAAATGAATTCCTTCTAATCTATAATTCTAGAATTTGCCAAGTCAGCTAGATAAAATCTGAAGCTTTAGAAATGCTGCTTTTAATTTCCTTGATTATGTTAATAATGAAGATAAACAGTTTCCATCTGTCTGTATAGTTTAACAATATATGATTGGATTTTATACATCGTAGATACATATCAATGTAAGAATCAGAAAATGTGAATAATTACGAGGATGAACTGTTTTCATCTGTCTTTATAACATGACAATATGTATTAGGATTACTAAAGGAATGTATTTTATAAATGGTAAATGCTTAACATAAGAAACAGAAAAATTATGAATTCTTCCCAGCACAATCTTGAAACTAAAGACAGAAAGGAAAACTTTGGATAAAAGAGTGAAGAAATTTTAAATAAAAAAATTTAAAGTTATGAAAAGAGAGAGAAGTAGCAAGGAAGAAAGAAGGTTGAAATATGAAATTAATTAATAAGTTGCATTCTCTTAAATAAAAAAATCCTTCACAATTAGATAAAACCGTAATTTTAATCGAAAATTCTTCGTAATAATATACTGTTCTTAACCGCATTTCAGTAAAATACAAGCGACCGTAATTTTACCCTAATTTGTTATTATCTTTCACGGGCTGTTGACCGTAATTTCACTCCTTTTCGTCAATATATCCGCTTTTAAAACGGTAAAAATCCTGGAATAAATATTGCCAGATATTTACGGTTTTTTTTAATGCAATTTTTTAAGTGTTGTGCTGTCTTCTCTTCTTCTTCCCTCTGAAAGATAAGATTCCTCCTCATGTATATGAAGAGTCTGTTCAGTTACGCCTTTAAGCTATTGCTGGCTGAAATCTTCTCAGATGAAATTACGTTTCAGAAAAATAATATATAATGAAAAATATTTTGATTTAAGTTAGTTTATCTCGAGGCGAGAGGAGCTTTAGTAATTTTTTTTTTTTCATAAATCGTTATTGTTATACAAGCTGCCTGAAAACGTGAAAGAATATGTTTTCATATTCATGTGTTGTTTAACAGGATCATTTATTTTTATATATGTAAATTTCAGTATGCGATGAATTCTTGGGTAATTCGAAATAATCTTCTTAGAAAGGTTTTTTTTTTTTTTCAAACTAAATTTTAGCATATCTCATAGCCATCTGGTTTCTCGAGAGTATTAAAATAATTGTTGACTATCACATAGGTTATAATTTCTCTAAATTAAAAGTCTGTGATGAGTACTGATTTATTTAAAGGTCGCTCATGAATGGCAAAGGCGAAGGATAGTGAAAATGCCATAGCAGGGTAATGCCCTAGAGACTGCCCATATATACATATGGTCAGCGACCAAGTCTCCTCTCCACCCAAGTTAGGACCAGGGATGGCCAGGAAATGGCTGGTAATGACCCAGCATGTAAATTGAAACGCTCCCTCAAATCTCCCAAGGATGGTGAGGTTGCAGATACTACAGAAAGCTATCAATATTGAGGTGGTCTCGAACACCTGTCCAGAATATCGCTAGGCAGGGATATTTCAAATAGTGACGTCATTTGATCAACTCCCCCCCTCCCCCCTCCCCGTTAACCAATCAAGAAACGCCATTTGTCAAACTAAAAATAAAGGATTTTGTACGAATGAGTTTTTCGGTTGATTTGAATGTGTCTCGGAACATTTATATCAGATATCAATGTGAATAAGGATAAGATGAAAGGGAAGAGGGAGAGAGAGGGAGGGAGAGAGGATAAGGGGAGATGAAAAAGGGAAATGAAGGGGAAGTGAGGAAAAAAGAAGGGAAGGCTAAGGCCTTTGTGTTAGGGCAGGAATGGAGTTGGGCTGATGTTGGCTTAGAAAAAACACTGAAAAATAAACATTTTTTTTCCCCATATAAAGTCACACACACGCGCACACACACACACACACACACACACACACACACACACATATATATATATATATATATATATATACATACATACATACATACATACATACATATATATCATCTCCTCCTACATGTATTTACGCAAAGGGCCTCGGCTAAATTTAGCCAGTCGTCTCTATCTTGAGCTTTTAATAAGAATTTTCTCAATTCATCATCTCCTACTTCACGTTTCATAGTCCTCAACATGAAAAAATCTATATATATATATATATATATATGTGTGTGTGTGTGTGTGTGTGTTTGTGTGTGTATATATATACATATCTATATTTATATACATATATGTATATATATATATATATATATATATATATATATATATATGTGTGTGTGTGTGTGTGTGTGTGTGTGTGTGTGTGTGTGTGTATAGTCTATATATAATATAAACAGTTTAGACTTAGTCAAATTTATAAAGAAAATCTTGAAAGTAGAATTAATATAAACACGACATTCACAGATGGACAAAACGAGGTAAAATGTATCTTGATGTTGACAATAAAAGGACATTTTTTTATCACAATCCTTAATCTAAACTCTTGTTTACATGACCTCGATTACAATGACATCATAGAGAAGAAAAAATAAACATAAAGTGAATGAAGGTTATTTAAAAGAACTTTTTATAATCAAGTAACTTCGTTGAATTAAAAAGGATTAAATCTTATTATGTTAGAATTAAATCTGAAAAGTATGAGTTCCTAAATAACGTTTTGTTACTTATTATTTTTTTTTAATTAAAATTAGTAATTTACTAAAACTTTTATTGTGCTAATTATATATAACAGCAGTGGGTAGAATTTAAGATTAAATTATATTACAATAGAATTAAATCTGAAAAGTATGAGTTTCTAAATAACGTTTTGTTGCTTATTAAAATTTTATAATTAAAATAAGTGTTATACTGAAATATAATTTAATTTTGATTTAATTTAATTTGTTTCAATTTAATTGGAAAATTTTCCATTTTTTCTTGACCTGTTATGGAGGAAGAAAGAAGTTTCGATGAATTTTGAAATTAATATATAAATTATATTTTTTACTAATGCTTATATACCATTTCCTTACAAATGTCAGAGTTATTTATTTTTCCTATGAAGATATGTCATCACCGGTTCTATATAAGAGTATTTATTTATTTATCTATTCATTTATTTTTTAATTTATCTTTATTTTATTATTTTTTTATTTATTATTATTATTATTATTATTATTATTATTATTATTATTATTATTATTATTATTATTATTACTATCACGCTCTCTCTCTCTCTCTCTCTCTCTCTCTCTCTCTCTCTCTCTCTCTCTCTCTCTCGCACAGTTCTCTATAATCATTGAAATACAAAAAAAAGAAAAATACTTTTACCAAGAGAAATCTCCAAAACACGAGAGAGAGAGAGAGAGAGAGAGAGAGAGAGAGAGAGAGAGAGAGAGAGAGAGAGAGAGAGAGAGAGAGAGAGAGAGAATCAAGCCTTAGATTCAAGACTAAACGAAAATTATGCAGAATAACTGAACACGAAATGAGACTTTTTTCAACCGAGAGAAATATGTTTTTCCCTCAAAGGCCCGAGACAAAGAAAAGTGTTAGTGATGTTTCTCTTTCCAGGAGATCTGCTTAAGTGGATGGAATGAGGAAGAAGAAGAATGATATTCATGATAATCACCATCGGTATTTTCACCGTTTCCTCGAAAAGACGATATTTTCACCGTTTCCTCGAAAAGACGATATTTCCACGAGTTGCAAAAAAGGTGTGCAATGCCTTTCAATGGGCTGTGCAGGGAATTTCTTTTAGTGTCGGTCCAAACGTGGTTCATATAATCCAAAAGTTACAAAAGACTTTAGGAATCTGGTTCAGGAAGAGTTGGAAGTCCCAGGCCTACATGGTGAGGACAAGGAAACGTGAAGTAGGAGGTAATGAATGAAAAAGTATTGAATTAAAAACTCAAGATAGAGACGACTGGCGAAATCTAACCGAGGCCCTTTGCGTCAATATGCGTAGGATATGATGATGATGATGATGATGTGTTACTCTGAGGTGCAAGAAGACAACAGATTGAAAGTGCGCCTCTGCTGATATTTTGCAAATGCAACAACTTATCACTTTTTTATTTTCCTGAAAAACTGAATAATTCCGTGTGAAATTAATGAATTAATATATTTTTTTTTCCTCCTTGAACCGAATGAATCATATTCTGGGTGAAAATTATATTCCAGAATTATGAGAAGACAAAAATACTAGATTTTAATTTTCATTTCAAGTGAATTTTTAACACCTCAGATAAGTGTAAGAAAAAACTTATTCCAATATCGAACTAAAATGTACGAACCAATGTCTATCTAACTTAAAAGTACGAATCAATGTCGAACTAAAATGTACGAACCAATGTCTATCTAACTTAAAAGTACGAATCAATGTCGAACTAAAATGTACGAACCAATGCCTATCTGACTTAAAAGTACGAATCAATGTCGAACTAAAATGTACGCACCAATGTCTATCTAACTTAAAAGTACGAACCAATGTACTAACCAATGAGTAACTAAAATATACGATATGTGAGAGGAATTATATCTTTTGTATTCCAAGAAACCAGATGAAGCCAGTCTCCTCTTGAAAGAAATATTATTACTTAACTCGAAGAGCATTACTTTCATTTATATATTCAGGAAAAAGTTAGAGTACACGATTTTTTTTATTGTATTCCTGTTTATAATTCTCTCTATGTACAGTAGTTGTGTACCAGAAAGCTGGGAAACAAAGTAATGATAAAAAGAGTAATTATCTTTAATTCTCTTTATGTGGTTGTGTACTATAAGGCTGGGAAACAACGTAATGATGAAAAGAGTAATTATCTTTGATTCTCTCTACGTGGTTGTGTACCATGAAGCTGGGAAACAAAGTAATGATAAAAAGAGTAATTATCTTTGTTGTTGTAATCACCTCCACGACAAAGGATAATTGAGTCGTTAGCTAATGAGGTCGTTTGTTGAATCAGCATAATCGAGATGACTAATATAACCTTCATGTTTTTTTTTTTTTTTTTTTTTTTTTTTTTTTTTTGTGACTACATTGTTTGTTCTCGAGTAAAACACGACGTTAAGTTCATCAGTTATTTGGAGAAATAAAGGCTTAATAAATCGAGGAAAGGTGACGTCTTGGAGAAATTTCTTATTGAAGAAGGTGAATATGAAATTAGAATTGCGTTTTTTCTGTTTCCATATTTCCTTTCCTCACTGGGCTATTTTTCCTTGTTGGGGCCATTGGGCTTATAGCATCCTACTTTTCCAACTAGGGTAATAGTTTAGTTAATAATAAGGAAAATAATGATAATAACAACAACCATAATAATAACAGAAGCAATAATGACAACAACAACAACAACAACAACAATAATAATAATAATAATAATAATAATAATAATAATAATAATAATAATAATAATAATAATAATAATAGCTAAAAAATGCGAAGTTATAATTCTTATAGTTAAGATCCATATATTCACTTATCAATAAAATAAATCGAATCAAATATATTACATCAATCCTTTGATGACGTGATTAGAATAAACATTTGGAAATACACTGAGGAATTGATGTAACACATGACAAGATATTGGTATATAGTTTTTCAAATGATATAATTCAGATGTATATGTAATCTATCTTTAAACCATATTTAATATATTATACTTATCAGCCTGTCTCTTCTTTTACATTTTTGTCATTTGTAAATACACATGAATTCTTCCTCTTTCTATTCATATATACATCTCTCTTGGGTTCTTT
>NC_090748.1:102749937-102752437 GCF_036898095.1 Palaemon carinicauda
AACCTCAAACCTTTTTCAAAATATCGAGTAAAAGTCTATATGTCACAGAGGTGTTCATATCCCATAACATATGACAGCTGATGTTCTAACGTCGAAACCTGTAGTACACAAGAAAACTTTCAACAACCCTGTTGGGACATCTCCTTTAGTTACGAGGTATCTCTCGCGCAGGGATGCGAGTAACGAAACATGAATCTTGAATTGGAAAACTGAAGTGAAATCCGACTATCATCACATCTGGATTTGCTAAAGGAATTAAAAGGTGTGGTGACGTCGCTCAAACTGGTTGGAAATGTAGTTTCGGTGGTAAATAATTGTTAGCATATATATATATATATATATATATATATATATATATTATATATATATATATATATGTATATATATATGTATATATATATATATATATATATATATATATATATATAATATATATATATATATTATATATAGATAGATAGATAGATAGATATATTTATATGTATTAATGTATAAATATTTGAATCAATATATATATATATATGTATATATATATATATATATATACTATATATATATATATATATATATATATATATATATATATATATATATATATATATATATATATATATATATATATATATATTCCTGAAAGTTCCACTACTCTGTGAGTAAATTTTGACCAGAAAATTATTCACAAACAAACAAACAGAGAAACAGAGGCGTAAGCATAACCTCCTCCCCACTTCGTTGGCGGAGGTAAAAATCATGCTTCAAATCTTCCAGTGTGGCAACGTAAAACAAAAACCTGGTCAGCTTCCCTCCCAATGTGGCAACGTAAACTAAAGCCTGTCAACATGTTGAATGAGTTATAAGCTGAAAAGGGACTTGTGATTATGGCTCATCAAGACAAAACCAATTATCCTTCGTTAGCTAATGAGGGTTTGCGTCCTTGTTTCCTTCGTGTCTTTTTGATGTCACGTCTCTCCCTTCTTTCGCTGATACATTTTCCACTTATCTGAGGGATTTTAATCCCTCGACAATGATGTTGACATAAGAATTATCTTGACAACTGCAGCTCTTTTACTTGGCTGGGAAATTCGTTCTCGTTTCTGTTGTATTTACATCCAGGTGGACCTCAACTTACGAACATTCGAGTAGAAAAAATACCGATGGTCCTCAACTTACGAAAATTCGAGTCACAAATATACAGATGGTCCTCAACTTTCGGACGTTCGAGTTACAAATATACAGAGGGTCCCAACTTACGAAAATTTGAGCTACAAACATGCAGACAGTCCTCAACTAACGAACATTCGAGTTACAAACATACTGACGGCCTCCAACTTACAGCCATTCGAGTTACAAACATTCGCAGATACGAACACAAATCCATCTGAAAAAATAAATTTCAGATATTTTATACAAATTTCATAATGAAATTTTGTAACAAAACAGTATCATATAATTTAATACAGTAAGCAAGACAATATTTGTAGTATAAAGAAAACGTCCTAGGTAATACCTCTCAAGTTTCATTGTTTCGTATTTGTCCAAAGGTTGGTACACGTGATGTAGACATCAGATCAGGTATATTAATATGTTATTATACTTAATTTTTTTTAATAAGAAAGTCGATAGATGGTTTGTACTTCACAAACAATGTTTGTGAGTACTGTATACTACTTCTCAAGGCTGGCATTCTATCAATGACTTAAACTTCCTTGGTCCAAATTAAATGTACTGGAAAACTTCAAGTGTAATCTTTAGCCTAATGTTTATAAGATTTGATGCATGTGTGTTTTTCCCTTCTGTGTGAAATTAGATTTTGATTTCTTCCTTAGGCCTAAATTTAACAAAATTGGACTTACAAACAGTTTCTTAGAAAATATTAAGTTTGAAATTTGGGGACTTTCTGTATATGAAAGGTTTCACTGTTTAAATAAACGAATTTCTATGCCTAAATAATCTGTGCTTAAATTGTAATACATTTTAAATTGAGCCTTTTTTTCTGAAACGTAAAAGAGGACATTTGAAAGTCATTTTTTTCTGAAACTTAATGGGTTGTACTATAAAGTTATTTGTTGTAAAGAGTCTCGAAGAAAATGAGTCTAAGAAAATCCTTAATGATTTCAGATTTTATAGTTTTAGCAACTCATCATCATCATAACCATCACTATCATCTCGTCCAACGCCTATTGACACAAAGGGCCTCGATTAGATTTCGCCAGTCGTCTCTATCTTGAGCTTTAATTCAATGCTTCTCCATTCATCATCTCCTATTTCATGCTTTGGCAAGTACTGTTCATCAAAAATGGTAACACAATCATCATTGTTATTATTATTATTATTATTATTATTATTATTATTATTATTATTATTATTATTATTATTATTAGCCAAGTTCTAACCCTAGTTGGAAAAGCAAGATGCTATAAGCCCAAGGGCTCCAACAGGGAAAAATAGCCCAGTGAGGAAAGTAAACAACGAAATAACTGAACGATATGAGAAGTAATAA